>NC_091226.1:9666573-9871573 GCF_040958095.1 Procambarus clarkii
GCAGAAGATTGGGTACTCTTGACCCGGGGCAGACCACAGTACCAGGGTACCAATATGATGATCTGTCAGAATGAGAAATATTCAAGGGACATAGATGGTAAACACGAGTAATAACAAGGAGGGAGAGATGACCAATTAAGAGTATGACTGCGGCCTACAGTCACCACGTAATCCAAAGTTGTCTCACCTTCACTATATGTTACTCTCGTAATGCACAATACACCGCACCTTATAAAAAATGAAATTGAATATGAAAAATAGTAAAGCTACGTTAACAAAGTTAAATACGCTTACCATAAATTACCACTTGGCACCAGTACCTGAGTGAAGCTCCCGGACAGGCCCCCATATAACTTGTGACGGTAACGCGTTGGTGTTCGGCTGTTTAAGGCTAGGGGTATGGCCTCGTCACATAGTTATAAAAAAAAAGAAAAAACTGGAACTTCGTCTGTGGTAAGGTAAGGAGAAGACACACAAAACACAAGTAAACTTTAACAATGAAATTTTAATTACGTTAAATAAATCAAAACATGAATAAAATGCACAAACAAATTCTTATAATAAAATCAATCAATCAAAATAATAAGAATAATTAAATGACACAATGAAAAGTTACGTTAAGGCAGAATAACAAGAAGTGCAATACAAAGTAAATGGGAGGTGTTGGAATATTGGCTTTAAGCCACCACTTCTCTCAGTACACGCTAGCGTCTAGCCGGGAGTAGTGGTGACCACGAGAGCACTGAACATTCTGAGGTCTGAAGTTGGGGCGACCCCAGACATCAAGTAGTATGGGGGGGGGCGAGTGCAGGTGCAGCCAGACCGGCGACCAATCAGCGGAGCCGGTAGCGATCAACATGTAGTTTGGTGGTTGGAGTCCGAACAGGTGGCTGGCTGCATACGTTTTGCTCACCCTGGCAAGCCTTGCTGGTGTTGTTGTCATTGTTGGACATGTCTTCCATAGTCGTTTTATATAATTTCGACGACGTAATTATGGAGGGAAGAGCAGGCTCAATCTCTTGAAGGAGATTATCGTCACAATATATATATATATATATATATATATATATATATATATATATATATATATATATATATATATATATATATATATATATATATATATATATATATATTCTGGTTTTATAAAACCAGAAAATATATATATATATATATATATATATATATATATATATATATTCTGGTTTTATAAAACCAGAAAATATATATATATATATATATATATATATATATATATATATATATATATATATATATATATTTATATATATATATTATATATATATATATATATATATAATATGTATATATATATATATATATATATATATATAAATATATATATATATATATAT
Organism: Procambarus clarkii; assembly: GCF_040958095.1. Lineage (NCBI taxonomy): Eukaryota > Metazoa > Arthropoda > Malacostraca > Decapoda > Cambaridae > Procambarus > Procambarus clarkii. The sequence goes on from NC_091226.1 coordinate 9,667,950, forward strand.
ATATATATATATATATATATATATATATATATATATATATATATATATATATATATATATATATATATATATTATATATATATATATATAATATATATATATATATATATATATATATATATATATATATATATATATATATATATATATATATATTTGAGTGAGGTGGGAAGGGTGATGTGGCATTAACACAAGACAGAACACTAGGGGATATTAATAGGGTATTAAAAGTATCAACACAAGACAGAACAGAAACAATGGGTATTGAATAGAAGTGTTTGTAGAAAGCCTATTGGTCCATATTTCTTGATGCTTCTATATTGGAGCGGAGTCTTGAGGTGGGTAGAATATAGTTGTGCAATAATTGGCTGTTGATTGCTGGTGTTGACTTCTTGATGTGTAGAGCCTCGCAAACGTCAAGCCGCCTGCTATCGCTGTATCTATCGATGATTTCTGTGTTGTTTACTAGGATTTCTCTGGCGATGGTTTGGTTATGGGAAGAGATTATATGTTCCTTAATGGAGCCCTGTTGCTTATGCATCGTTAAACGCCTAGAAAGAGATGTTGTTGTCTTGCCTATATACTGGTTTTTTTGGAGCTTACAGTCCCCAAGTGGGCATTTGAAGGCATAGACGACGTTAGTCTCTTTTAAAGCGTTCTGTTTTGTGTCTGGAGAGTTTCTCATGAGTAGGCTGGCCGTTTTTCTGGTTTTATAGTAAATCGTCAGTTGTATCCTCTGATTTTTGTCTGTAGGGATAACGTTTCTATTAACAATATCTTTCAGGACCCTTTCCTCCGTTATATGAGCTGTGGAAAAGAAGTTCCTGTAAAATAGTCTAATAGGGGGTATAGGTGTTGTGTTAGTTGTCTCTTCGGAGGTTGCATGGCTTTTCACTTTCCTTCTTATGATGTCTTCGATGAAACCATTGGAGAAGCCGTTATTGACTAGGACCTGCCTTACCCTACAGAGTTTGAAGAACTCTGTAGGGTAAGGCAGGTCCTTACCTACCCATGAATACATGAACAAAATTAGCGACATCCTAAGTGACGACTCCAAATTTCAACGAATCACGAGGAATCCCGTAGAAGACCTTAAGCGGAAAGTAAACAAAACAATTACAGCAATCAACGCAAAGAAAGGTAGTGTGCATTTCAATATCATTCAAGTGTTCCAGTACTCATACAGTAACTACAGAGTTCAGCATACCTTAGCCCAGGAGGGCGAAAGTCAGTCAGTATGGGACATTCTACAATATAATGTTCAAGAGAGTGCATGTTTTCTCCTTCACAAAGTTGACACATTGTGTACTCGACATTTGGGTTTTGAGAAAGCTGCCAGATACGTCTATATCCCAGGCGTATTCTGGGCATTAACCCTTAACATGCTCGGGGTCTAATATCCTGCCATCCCCACAGGCGCATGTCATTTTGAAAAAAAAAAAATATTTTTTCTTTCTAACCTGTTAATTTGTGTTCACTGATCACGAGAAAAATAATAAAAAAATTGTAAGTGGCATATATTGCCCGCTATAGGGCGGGGAAGTCTGGCAAATTATAGGCGCTGACTCAGCGTGCGTCCCAGGCGGTCTGTTGCTCGCAAGCTGTCAGGCCAGAGTTGCCACAAAGAGATAATTACCGAATTATTTCAATGTCTCTGATTGATTTTTCATACTTTTTTTGCTGTAATATTATTCAATAGTGTGTAGTTTGATATATTTATATAATAAAATGAGTGAATCGTTGGTGTACTCAAAAATATGGTGTGCATATTGTTGATTCAATTATGTTCATCAATCAGTGAAACAAATACTTTGTCAGTTATTACACTATAAGCACAGGTTATATATAAGTATTTGCATGTTTTGTTCACTATAACGAACCACTAAGTAGCTATTACGAGTCAAAAAGTAATGAGGAGTGACCGCCGTGTACCAGCCAGCCACTCCCGCCCTACCTCCAGTCATCTGACTCGCCCTCATTCTCCTCCCACAATAATGTTTTTGCTATAATTCACTATATACAGACGTTATATATAAGTATCTACATGTTTTGTTCACCATAAGTGTACATCTAAGCTTGTATGGTGAGTAAAGGCACAGAGATGTGGCTACTCACACAGTCAGCTGATCGGCGGCCGCCCTCAAGGTCAGACGCACTAATATTTCTCCTCCAACAATACTGTGTGGTGTTATTACGCTATATATCTTATATACAGACGTTATATATAAGTATCTACATATTTTGTTCACCATAACTGTACATCTAAGCTTGTATGGTGAGTAAATGCACAGAGATGTTGCTACTCACACAGTCAGCTGATCGGCGGCCGCCCTCAAGGCCAGACGCACTTATATTTCTCCTCCAACAACACTGTGTGGTGTTATTACGCTATATACACACATTATATATATAAATATCTACCTGTTTTTATTCATCATACTTGTACAAATAAACTGGTATGGTGCCCAAAGACCATCGTGGTAACCAGTAAACAACACCGTCGTCTGCACGGTGGCGTCGTGCAGACGACGCCACCGCTCTCACCAAAATGGCGGCTCCAAACCTTCTCTTGCTGTTTATACCCTCTATACGCACGTTATATATAAGTATCTACATTTGTGTTCACCATAGCGAACCACTAAGCTGGTATGGTGAGTGCAGTCAATAAAAGGTGGCCACACACAGTCAAAAGACATCGCCACCACCCTCCCTCCCACAGCATTACACCTCCTTCCATGGCGCACAGCGTTAAATATCACCACAATCCTGCTATTATCAGAACCCTGGTCAGTTTTATCACAGTCTGGGGTCTTCTGTAATAATATTATCGCTACATAATAGCATGAACAAGTATAATTTGGCATTTTTAGGCAATGCTGTGGTCACAAGCTGAACAGCATTGCTGTTAGCTCATGCTGCGTGCGTCAGGCTTGGTTGCTCACTCAATACTGAGGCCAATAACACCCGGGAGTTTGGCCCACGAATTTTTAAAAAAAATGGCGTCTGTTTACAAGAGCCCTGATGAAGGTGTGGTGAACCCCGTGTATCCGCGGGCTGTTTAAATCTTGCGTAGTACTCCAACACATCATATGACGTGATGCGCAGTTTACTGGTACAACGTCCAGCACGTCATATGATGTGATGCGCACTTTAAGGGTTAAATCTCCATGTATATTGTCCCATGATTGTCTAGATCTGGAACAGTGTTACATTGAGTTTCTGGCTTCTAGCATATACGTTGAGGAATGAAAAGTGGCCTGCTGTAGTTTGTACATGAAAGTGATGGTACTGTGTGTGTACATTGTGTGACGTGCTCACAAGAATGTGCGGTAAATCACTTCTGACGTATGTTAATAGGCCTGTGGCGTTACTGTGATTATAGGATGCATGGCAGCCAGTAGCATCCCGCCATAGGCTGCCACTCCCTCCCTCCCTCACCTCACCTGATTCGCCACCATTCTCCTACCACCATACTGTTTTTGCTTTTATATGCAGATGTTATATATAAGTATCTGCATGTTTTGTTTACCATAGCGAACAACTAAGCTGGTATAGTGAGTCCAGACAGTAAAAGGTGGTCACACACAGTCAGCAGACTCCCTCCCCACCAAGATTACTCCTCCCACTTACAGCGCTAATTATCACAACAATCCTGCTATTATCTGAATCCTGGTCATTTTTATCACAGTCAGGGGTCTTCTGTAATAATATCATCGCTAAATAATAGCATGAACATGTATATTATGGCATTTTAGGCAATGTTGTGGTCGCAAGCTGAACAGCAGTGCTGTGAGCTCATGCTGCGTGTGTCAGGCTTGGTAGCTCACTCAATAGTGAGGCCCCTCACACCCAGGAATTTGGCCCACAATTTTTCTTAAAAATGGCATCTGTTTACAAGAGCCCTGATGGTGTGGTGAACCCTGTGTATCCGCGGCCATGTAAATCTTGCGTAGTACTCCAATACATCATATGATGTGTTGCGCAACTTAAGGGTTAAACCAGCAAATATCAGAACCAACTAGAAAAGAAAGCACCCTAGTTCTTATTTTTGCAATGATGAACTGTTTAGGGACCTAATCAGAAGTTCACCCTAAATGAAGTTCAGACATGCATGGGGGCAATAGACATGTACCTGCTTGACGGGGTTCTGGGAGTTGTTCTACTTCCAAGCCTGCCCTGAAGCCAGGCTTGACTTGTGGCCCCCCTCCTCCCTATCTGGCTCGTTGTCATCGTCAGGGGGGTTTGGTGGGCGGCTGCTGGAGTGTGATGCTCCATGGGTCAGTCCTCTGTCCTTTTCAGGCCTTATGCTCCTGCTGCTGTCTACCAATTTTGCCAGATGTCTTTTCCTTTCCTTGTGTTTCATTTCCCCCCTACCCTCTTCTCCTTTCTAATTGTCATTTCCCGTCGACCTTTTGCCAGTCTTGATTATTCTTTTGGACTTCTTCTGTTTGATGCCCAGGTGTTTAGGGAGGCATACTCTCTCACCCGTGGAACTGTGGTACCAACGTCGCGAGCGAGGGGACGGTTTTATTGTCAATCCTCCTTTCGTCACTGATCCCAATCTCAACGGACTGACGGTTCTTAAGGTGGCAATTGTGGGGCATATACTCACGACGCCCCCTTGGGGGGCCCCCGGCAAGATCGGCAACATGTCTCTTGTTGGGTGTCCTATCCTCTAATTGTGGCTCCGTGATGGATGTTGGGGCACCTTCGTGAATATCGTCTTTCCTCTCGTTTCGTCATTCGTCTTTCCTCTCGTTTTTATGTTGGCTACTGTTCCTCTTGTATGTTCTCGGGCTCGTGGGGTGAGCGACCAAGCCCCTGAGTCGGACTGTGTTTGAAGACCGGGCTTTGTAGCCCCCTCTACATTGGGTCCAGGTCTTGCTCTTCCTTTGACCCTCCTGACTACTCCCCTCGGCTCCCTTGCCTCCTCTGTGGTTGAGTCGAGCCACAAGCCCCCAGTGGTGACCACTTCGTTCCCTGGCACGGCTCAGTCTCTCGTTGTGACTACTTCACCTTTTAACCTCTCTTTCAACGCCGTCCTCGCCATGGCCTCACTCACACGATCCCTTCCCGTACTGAAGTGTACCAAGCCTTGTTTGGTCCCGCTTTGTGGGCCAAATACTTTGATCTCATCCCTCTGGATTCTACACCTGACGATTTCTCCCTCCATAGGCACCTTGTCGATTCAGTAGATGCCTCTTGTTAATTTAAACCCCACCCATCTCGGTACTCTTGTTGTTGCTGCTGCTCCTCTGGACGCAGCCACCGCTTGGTCGCCTTATCCTGCATTGGCGAGACCCTTGTTCGAGTCTCCAAGAACATTCGGTTAAATGCCAGTGTTGGCACTATTCTCCTCCCTCACCATGTTGCGACCGGTGTTAGGAATCTAAGAGACTACCACAAAGATATCAAGCATATCCTTGAAGCCCAGGGCCATTCTGTCCTCCAGGTGGACACGTTTATTCGTTCCCCTTGTGATCATTGGCATCAGCCCTTCGGGTTGTGAAAATTACCTTTGATGGTAGGACCCTTCTGCCCTCTGTCATTCTTGCTGGTGTCAGGTGCTCCGTTCAGGAGTACATTCCCTCCCCTCAGCTCTGTAATTATTGCTGGAAATTTGGGCATACATTCCCTCCCCTCAGCTCTGTAATTATTGCTGGAAATTTGGGCATACATTCCCTCCCCTCAGCTCTGTAATTATTGCTGGAAATTTGGGCGTGGTGCCCTCCGATGCTCCAGTACTGTCTCTCTCTCTGTCCCTTGTGTGGGGACGAAGGTCACTCCAAGTTGGAATGCACTTCTCGCCAGGCTCGCTGCCTCAATTGTGGTGAGGCCCCCCTACCTTCTCCCGCGCATGTATCCACTACAAGCTTGAGGCAGCTGTTCTCAACTTGAAGCACCGGGAACGTTTGTCTTTTCCTGAGGCGAGATGCCAAGTTTGCCGTCTCCCACCTTACGCTGGCTTCTCTTATGCTCGCGTGTTGCGCTCTTCCTCTCCTCGTCCTTCCCACCTTCCTCAGTCTCACAACCGTTTCCAGGCCTTAGGCTCAGACATGTCCACTGCTTCCTCCCCAGTTCCTTTACGTTCTGTCCCGAAGAGTCCCCCTCATAGTTCTCTATCTGGGGTTCCCCTTCTTTCTACCCAGTCTGTCATGTCTCCTGTGTCTTCTTTCTCATCTCCCTCTGATTCTCCTTCCTGTCCTTCTCCTTTGTCTCTTAGCTCTCCACGCCGCCAGTCTGTGCGGGCTGATGTCCATCTGGGTTCATGTCCATCTCCTAGCGATCATCGTGTTGTTCGCTCTCGTTCTTCTTCTCCTGTTGAGATGCTTGAGTCTGTTGCCAAGTATGTTGTTGTTGGGACGCCTGTCTCTTTGAGTCAGAAGCGTAAGCCTGGCTCATCTCCTTCCTCCTCCCCGGTGGGTAAGAGGCTTTGCTTTCTTCCTGGCCCCCCCCCCCCTTCCCCCTCCACCTCTGACTGTAACGGGGGTGGGGGAAATAGCTCTATCTTGTCCATTATTCCACCCCCCAGTTAACTAACGAGGCCGGGGGAAACAGTTCTCTCTAGTCCGTTATCCCGTCCCCCAGTTAGCTAACTATTTTAGAGCGCCTCCAGAGTCCCTAAGGCAACCTTTCTCGTTCAACACCTTGTAACCTAGGTATTTGACTACCTAGGTGCTAAGACTACAAGGCGCCGTAACTTGACCAGCTACCCCCCCCCCTCCCCGCTCAGCTCGTTGTCGCCGTGTGGGGGCTTAGTGGACGGCTGCCGGAGTGTGATGCTCCTTGGGACAGTCCTCTGTCCTTTTCTAGCCTTGTGCTCCTGCTGCCGTCCTCTCCAATTCTGCTGGGCATCTTTTCCTTTTCCTTCTGTTTCGTTTTTCTCCCCCCTCTTCTGCTATCTGCTTGCCGTTTCCTGCCGACCTTTTGCTCGTTCTGGTTCTTCCCTTGGACTTCTTCTATTTTGACGCCCGGGTGCTTGAGGAGGCATACTCTTGCACCCGTAGAACTGTAGTACCCGATGTCGAGAGCGAGGGGAACCTTTTATATTCAATCCCCCTTTCGTCACTGAACCCAATCTCGACGGACTGTCGGTTTCTTAAGGTGGCGTTTGTGGGGCGTATACTCACGACGCACCCCTAGGAGGCCCCGGCAAGATCGGCGATAGCTTCTTGTTGGGTGTCCTGCCTCTAATTGTGGCTCCATGGTGGGTGTGGGGGCACATTCGTGAATGAATTCTTCTTTTCGTAATGATGATAACCCCTGTTTCGGCTGCTTCTGGTGTACCTTCTCAGGCTCGTGGGGTGGGCGACCAAGCCCCCGAGTCGGTCCGTATTGGAAGACCGGGCTCTGTAGCCTCCGCTGCATTGGGCCCCAACCTTGCTCCTCCTTTGGCCTCTCTGACTCCTTCCCCTGGCTCCCCTCCCTCCTCTGTGGTTGGGTCGAGCCCCAGGCCCCCAGTGGTGACTACCTCGTCCCCTGGCGCGGCTCCTTCTCTAGTTGTAACTCCTGCGCCTTTTAACCCCTCTCTCTCTGGGGGTTCTCACCGCCGTCCTCGTCACGGCCGCCCTCGCTCGATTCCTTCCAGTTCTGCTACCTATCAAGCCTTGTTTGGTCCCGCTTCGTGGGCCAAATATTTTGATCTCCTCCCTCTTGATTCTGCGCCTCCTGACGATTTCTCCCTCCATCGACATCTCGTTGATTCCGTGGATGCCTCCATTACTTTCAACCCCACTCATCTCGGTACACGTGTAGTTGCTGCTCCTTCTCAGGATGCTGCTTCCCGCTTGGCTGCCTTATCCTGCCTTGGCGAGACCCCTGTTCGGGTCTCGAAGAACGCTCAGTTGAATGCCAGTGTTGGCACTATTTTGCTCCCGCCCCATGTTGCGACCGGTGTTCGGGACCTGCGTGACTGCCACGACGATATTCGACATATCCTTGCTGCCCAGGGCCATTCTATTCTCCAGGTGGACACGTTTACTCGTCCCCCTCGTGGTAGTCACCGTCAACCCCTCCGGGTTGTGAAGATTACCTTTGATGGTAGGACCCTTCCACCCTCTGTCATTCTTGCTGGTGCCAGGTGCTCTGTCCAGGAGTACATTCCTTCTCCTCGGCTCTGCAACAAGTGCTGGAGGTTTGGGCATGGTGCCCTCCACTGCTCCGCGACTGTCTCTCTCTGTCCTTTGTGTGGTGGCGAAGGTCACTCTAAGTCGGAGTGCACTTCTCCCCAGGCTCGTTGCCTCAACTGTGGTGAGGCCCATCCTACCTTCTCCCGTGCGTGTGTCCATTACAAGCTTGAGGCAGCCGTCCTCAACTTGAAGCACCGGGAGCGTTTATCTTTTCCTGAGGCGAGACGCCAGGTTCGCCGGCTCCCGCCTTATGCTAATATCTCTTATGCTCGCGTGTTGCGCTCTTCCTCTCCTTGTCCTTCCCGCCTTCCTCAGACTCACAACCGTTTCCGAGCCTTGGACCCTGATGCGCCCACTGCCCCCTCCTCTGTTCCTTTGGGTTCTCTCCCGAAGGATCCTCCTCCTGGTCCTCTGTCCGGGGTTCCCCTTCCTTCTACCCGGTCTGTCGTGTCTCCTGTGTCTTCTTCCTCGTCCCCCTCCGATCCTCCTTCCCATCCTCTTCCTCCATCTATCGGCTCTCCCCACCGCCTGTCGGTGCGGGCGGATGTCCATCGCTCTCCTAGCGGCCGTCGTGTGTGCTCTCGTTCGGCTTCTCCTGTTGAGACACTGAAATCCGTTGCCCGGTACGTAGTTGCTGGGACACCGGTCTCTTTAAGTCAGAAGCGTAAGCCTGGCTCCTCTCCTTCCTCTTCCCCGGCGGGTAAGAAGGCTTCGCTTTCTTCCTCAGCTCCTACGTCTGGTTCTGTTGCTCCTTCCCCTCCCGTTTCAGTGATTGCGCCCCCTGTTCCTGCTATGGAGGTTTCTTTGGCCCCTGCTTCCCTTTCGGTTGCTGCTCTTGCTGGGGTGCGCTCCCCTCTTTCTACTCCCCCTCTTCCTGCTGCTGTCCTTGACTGCTCCTCTCCGTTGTCTCCTCCTCTTCCTCCTCCTCCTCCTCCTCCTCCTCCTCCTCCTCCGGACCCTGCCCGCCCACCTCTGATCTGTTCTCCCGTTTCCTTCCCTCCGTCTTTGCTCAGTTTACCCATGCCCCCTAACCCTGACTTTGCTGACCCTGATATTCTTTAACGTGCTCTGTTGCTCTTTCGCCTTTGTTTCTTCCTTGTTCTCTGTTTTTGTCCTTTCTCTTCTCGTCGTTGTCCATTCTTCAATGGAACGTTCGAGGTTATTACGCCACTTTCCTCGAACTCCAACTTCTGATTTCGCAGTTTTCGCCCCTTTGTGTCTGTCTCCAGGAGCCAATGCTTGGTGCTCGTCCTGGTCGTTTTCGTGGCTATTCCTTTCTCTCCCCCCCTCCCCCCCAGCCATTGCTGGGGCTTCTAATTCTTCTGCTCTCTTGATTTGGGCTGATGTTCCCTTTGTTCCTTTACTTTTTCCTTTGCCTCTCCATTGTTCTGCTGCTCGTATCTTTGTGGGGAAATGGTACACAGTTTGTTCCATTTATCTCCCCCCGAGTGTCCTGCTCTCTCTTCCTGATTTGAAACACCTCCTAGACTCCTTGCCGGAGCCTGTGCTCCTGCTGGGTGACTTCAATTGTCGTCATTCTCTTTGGGGTGACGTTCTGACGAATACCCGGGGTCGCCTCCTTGAGCCGTTTCTCCTCTCTTCTTCCCTGTCTCTTCTGAATTCTGGTGAGCCCACACATTTGGACTCTCGGACTCGCACCCTTTCTTGTCTTGATCTTTCTCTCTGCTCTTCTTCTCTTTACTTAGATTTCACGTGGCAGGTTCTTGATGACCTCCATGGAAGTGATCATTTCCCCATCCTTGTTTCCTTTTTCTCTTTTCGCCCTTCCCTCTCTTTCCCTAGGTGGCAGTTTGCTAAGGCAGACTGGACCCTATTTACCCTCAGTGCTGCTCTCTCTGACCTCTCTCTCGCGCTCTCCTCCTTTTTCATGACACTGTCTTCAACGCTGCCCTCCGCTCTATTCCTCGCTCTTCCTCTCGGGGTCCACGGAAGTGCGTTCCCTGGTGGAATGCGGACTGTGCTCGGGCTGTCCGCTGTAAGCGTGCAGCCTGGAAGAGGCACCGCCGTAGGCAGACGACCGATTCTTTTCTTTTCTTTCGGAAAGCGAGTGCGGTGGCCCGTAGGGCCATCCGTACGGCTAAACGTGAATGTTGGGCATCTTATGTCTCAACAATTACGTCCGAAACCCCTCTGGCCCAGATCTGGAAGCGTATCCGCAAGATAGCGGGTAAGTTCGTTCCCGATGTTTCACCGGTCCTTCACCTCCATGATACTCTTGTGGCGGACCTGTTGCAGGCCGCTTCCGAACTGGGTTCCCACTTTTCTTCTGTTAGCTCTGGTCTTCATCTTCCCCAATCTTTCCTTCTTCGTAAACCTGTCTTTGAGTCTCGTCCTTTAGATTTCTGCACTCATCTTCAGCTTCCCTATAATGATCCCTTCTCTCACTCTGAACTTCGTTCTGCCCTGGCCCTCTGCGGTTCTACGGCGGCAGGCTCCGATGGTATTCATTATGAGATGCTTCGCCATCTCCCTCCGAGCACGTCTCAGTATTTACTGAGTCTGTATAATCGGATCTGGGAGTCGTCGTCAGTCCCTGAGGACTGGCTCGATGCCGTTGTCCTCCCTGTTCGCAAACCGGGGTCTCTGGGTACTTCCCCTAAGGACTTTCGCCCTATTGCTCTCACAAGTTGTGTCTGCAAACTCTTTGAACGTATGGTTAACGTTCGTCTGATGTGGTTCCTGGAACACCATCACCTCCTCTCCCCTTCTCAATTTGTTTTCCGCAAGTGCCGCAGCACGACAGATGTCCTGGTGAACTTGGAGGTCTATATTCGTACTGCTTTTGCTGCGAAGACCTCCGTTGTTGCCGTCCTTTTTGACCTAGAAAAGGCTTACGACACCACTTTGCGTTATCATATCCTATCTCAACTTCATTCTTTTGGCCTTCGTGGTCATCTCCCTCTCTTTCTCCGCAGCTTCCTCTCTCGTCGTTCCTTTCGGGTGTGCCTTGGTACCGCTCTCTCTCCCTCTTTTCAGCAATACAAAGGTGTGCCCCAGGGTAGTGTTCTGAGCACTACTCTTTTTCTGGTTGCCCTCAATGGTCTTCTTTCCTCTCTTCCTTCTGGTGTCTTCTCCGCTCTCTTATGTCGATGATCTTACCCTTTGTTGTCAGGGTGATGATTCGCCTCTCCTTCAACGCCGGCTTCAACTTGCAATTGATGCCGTGTCGTCTTGGGCCACGGGTCATGGCTTCAAGTTCTCTACTTCTAAGACTTGTGCCATGACTTTTACGCGGAAACGGGTTGTTCTTCGTCCCTCTTTGTCACTTTATGGTCATCCCCTTGAATACAAAGATTCCGCGAAGCGTTTGGGGTTATTCCTTGACACTCGTTTGTCTTGGTCTCCCCATATCTCTTACCTCCGTGTTGAGTGCTCTAAGGCCCTTACCCTCCTTCGGGTCTTGTCCCATACTTCTTGGGGGGCAGATCGGCGCACTCTCCTTGCTTTACATTCCTCTCTCATCCTGTCTAAGCTCGATTATGGTTGCCCTGCTTACTCGTCTGCTTCTCCTTCTACTCTTCGCCGTCTTGATGCTTTGCACCATACTGGGTTGCGCCTCAGTTCTGGTGCCTTTCGTTCGACTCCCATCCTTAGCTTGTATGTTGTCACTGGCTTCCTGTCCCTCCAGGACCGCCGTGATCGCTACTGTCTTCGCTATCTTGCGCGGTCCTTGCAACATCCTTCCTCTCGCCTCTGTCGTGCTTTAACTTTTACCCCTCCTGCGGTTCCTGTTCCTCTTCACCACCTCCCTCTTTCTGTCCGGTTATCTCGCCTACAGGATTCTCTTTCCATTCGTATTTATGATGTTTCTCCTCGTGTTGTTCCTTCTTTGCCCCCGTGGAGGGTCCCTCTTCCGCGGTTTTGTACATCCTTGACCCGTATCACTAAAGCTTTTACCCCTCCTACGGTTCTAAAACGCCTTTTCCTCGAGCACTTTTCTTCTCACTCCCGCTCCGTTTCTGTCTTCACCGATGGGTCTAAGTCAGCGGACGGTGTTGGCTACTCTGTTGTTTTTCCTTATCGCACTTATATGTGTCGCTTGCCTCCGGAGACTAGCATCTTTACAGCGGAACTTTATGCTATTCTCTACGCTCTTCGTCTCCTGCTTTCTCGTTGTCAGCCTTCCTTTGTGGTTGTTGTTGACTCTCGTAGTGCCCTCATGGCTCTCGGGTCCTTTAATCCGGTTCATCCAGTAGTTGTCGAGATCCAGCATTGGCTGTTTCTCGTTCACAGTAAATTTAAGTCGGTTGAGTTTTGTTGGGTTCCCAGCCATATTGGTGTGTCTTTAAATGAGCGTGCGGATGCTGCTGCCAAGGAAGCTGTCCGCTCTTGTCCCATCTCTCGCAAAGGCATTCCGTATTCTGACTTTTACCCGGTTATCCATTCCTCAGTCCTTACCCGTTGGCAGGCTTCTTGGTTGTCTGTTACTGGTAACAAGCTACGTACTCTTAAATGTTGTGTTTCCTCGTGGCCGTCCTCCTACCACCGTAACCGGCGGTGGGAAACAGCTCTGGCGAGGTTGCGTATTGGCCATACTCGCTTAACCCATGGTCACTTGATGGAGCGCCGCCCTGCTCCTTATTGTCCTAGTTGCATTGTCCCTCTTACGGTCGTGCATGTCCTTCTTGAATGTCCTGACTTCCAGGACGAGCGTGTGTCTTGCTTTCCGACCGCCCCTCGCGGTCACCTGTCCCTCGATAGAATTCTTGGTGACTCGGATACTTTTGATATCGTTCGCCTTATGCGTTTTTGTTCTCGTATTGGCATCCTTGGTGATATTTAGCGCCCTCTGATTATTTTGCGTATTTGATGGTGCTACATAGCCTTCCCGGTTTGGTGCCTTCTTTTGATAATTACTTACTTACTTACGGACCCCATAGGAAGTACAATTTTTAAATTCCGTTGCTATGCCCATATGCAGGGAGGGGTTTTTGACACTTTCAGAACTAAAACGAATTTTTTCCCGAGAATTTATTTCTTGCGCACTGGGGGAGGATGGTGTCATTTATAGGCCGCGAAGTTAAAGGGTTAACTCCCATAATTTCGACATTCTCGCCACAGTTAGGTAGGTCTGTGATTGCCGTGGCATTGATATGATTTCTTACTAGTATTGAAATGATTCTGGTGCCACCTTTTGCCATAGGGCACCATGTTTTATTTCCTTTAAAGTATTCTCTGGGTTTGTGAGGCAAAGAGAGAGAGAGATTTTAAATATGTATAACAATTGGGATATTATTTGGGTAATAAATATATCAACACAAAACGATCGGTGGATATATATTGGATTTATTTATTTATTTATTTATGCATATACAAGAAGGTACATTGGGAATGTGAGGATACATAATATGGTAATTACAGTCTTGTAAAGCCACTAGTACGCGCAGCGTTTCGGGCAGGTCCTTAATCTAAGAAAATTTTAAGTAGGTAAATACTTGCAAAATTTATAAAAAAAATGATAACAGTTACATGGCAAGAAAAAAAAAAAGATGAGAGAAAATTGTAGGTACAGTATATTAAAGCACATAGGTAGCTAAGATTGATTGCAATGACAGCTTGAATGGTAGTTGACAAAAATTGGTAGACACAATACAGCATATGGCTAGCACATAAAAGAAGACAGCAATGAACACAATGATAAGGTTGTTTGCAAAGGTTAAATACATAAAAATTAGGAGATTGGGTAACACTAGGTACAGAGCAAATTTAAAGCTCAGTGTAGGAAACTAAGAAGATGAAATTAGGTATTTTTTGTTTTTGTTTTTGAATAAGGCAAAAGTTTTACAGTTTTTCAATTCACTAGGGAGTGAGTTCCATAGACTAGGTCCCTTAATTTGCATAGAGTGTTTACACAGATTAAGTTTGACCCTGGGGATATCAAAGAGATATTTATTTCTGGTGTGGTGATAATGGGTCCTGTTACATCTGTCCAGGGAGAGTTTCAGAGCATGGTTTGCATTTAAGAACAGGGTTTTGTAAATGTAGTTGACACAAGAGAATGTGTGGAGGGAGTTAATATTTAGCAAGTTTAGGGATTTAAACAAGGGAGCTGAGTGTTGTCTGAAAGCAGAGTTAGTTATTATTCTGATAGCAGAATTTTGCTGCGTGATGATGGGCTTAAGGTGGTTTGCAGTGGTAGACCCCCATGCACAGATACCATAATTAAGATAGGGGTAGATTAGTGCATAATATAGTGAGAGGAGGGCAGAGTTAGGAACATAATATCTGATTTTGGAGAGTATACCAACTGTCTTAGAGACTTTCTTAGTTATGTGTTGAATGTGGGTGCTGAAGTTGAGTCTCTTGTCTAGGAATAGGCCAAGAAACTTGCCATCATTTTTATTACTAATGTTAATGTTGTCTATCTGTAGCTGAATTGCATTTGATGATTTGCTTCCAAATAAGATGTAGTAAGTCTTTTCGAGGTTTAATGTTAGTTTGTTCGTTGACATCCATAAGTGGACTTTTTTTAATTCATTATTCACAACATTATTTAGTGTATGTGGGTTGAGGTCTGAAATTTTCTAACTTTATTATACTTTAGGGATAACTTTAGATTTTCGACAGACTTGGGTAAATACTGGTTGGTAAAATGAATTGTTTAATTATACTAAAGGGATAACTTTAGATTTTCGACAGACTTGGGTAAATACTGGTTGGTAAAATGAATTGTTTAATTGTGATCAAGTGCTGATCTTGACACACCACCCACCAGAGGTCATCGTCATCAACCTCACATTCTGACTGAAGCAGGAAACCAGAGCCATTTATCGCTGCCACACCACCACCAACAGATGGTGTTGTCCACTTAGCGTCCAATATCAGAGGAGTTGGACTGCAGACCCATAGATGGCGCTAAAATTGCCACCCTACACTCCAACGATGGTGTTGATACTGTAACACCTCCATCAAAAATAATTTGGTTTTGTTTCTAAAAAGGAAATAAACCAAATTAGTATGTTTGAATACAACCAATCAGACGCATGCAGATCGATGAACAATGTTAAGGGAAAGTCCTGCTTTAGGAACTGCATTAATTAATAAAGAGACCTTGAACAGGGAAGACCATGGACAATGATCTGATTGACGTGCCTGTCAGGCGCAACATCACCTTCTGCGTCTTGGATAATATATGCACCGAGGTTCTGTAGAGGACTGAGAAACTGGGGGGAACGGACAACATCTTCCCGAACCGTGGTACCATTGGTGGCTGTATGCAGGTGTTTCTTGTTCCGATCTGGCGATCCCTCAGGGAGACAGGAATCTGGAATACAAGAAATTTATGGTCAACAGGTACAGCCTGGAAATACTAACGTCTTGACCGATGACTAGGCTTGCACAAATTCCCACAGTGACTGTCTGTACACTAATGAGGAGAGCGTTCACTCTTCTAACGTCAGGTCGACCAACGTTCCACATAATGTTGGTTCTAGGCCCACCAGTTACACTAGGGATGTCAACCTGTTGAAACGGTCACTCATTAAAACATTTCTTGTACTATCAACAATCTCAATCACCTTTTGGTCTCTTCCTCTATCCACTATCATGGGGTGGGTGTCCTGTCCCTGATATCGCTTCACCATGCATCCAGGAGCTATCATCTGCTGATCCGTCCACTGATCCTTGGTCTCTTCTCGTATAGCAAACATGAGGAAAATACGAAATACACAAAGGAAGCACTTTGCTAAACGAGGAACAACTTTCACAAGCCTGCAATGTCCATAACAGGCTGTTTCCATCAGCCTGGTTAGGAACACGGAGGGCACGAGAACCTGTGCACATACCTCTGACGTCTACCTTGAGGCTACCTTGAGGTGCTTCCGGGGCTTAGTGTCCCCGCGGCCCGGTCGTCGACCAGGCCTCCTGGTTGCTGGACTGATCAACCAGGCTGTTAGACGCGGCTGCTCGCAGCCTGACGTATGAGTCACAGCCTGGTTGATCAGGTATTCTTTGGAGGTGCTTATCCAGTTCTCTCTTGAACACTGTGAGGGGTTTGCCAGTTATGCCCCTTATGTGTAGTGGAAGCGTGTTGAACAGTCTCGGGCCTCTGATGTTGATAGAGTTCTCTCTCAGAGTACCTGTTGCACCTCTGCTTTTCAACGGGGGTATTCTGCACATCCTGCCATGTCTTCTGGTCTCATGTGGTGTTATTTCTGTGTGCAGGTTTGGGACCAGCCCCTCAATTATTTTCCACGTGTAAATTATTATGTATCTCTCCCGCCTGCGCTCAAGGGAGTACAGATTTAGGCTCTTTAGTCGGTCCCAGTAATTTAGATGTTTTACTGAGTGGATTCTAGCAGTAAAGGATCTCTGTACGCTCTCTAGGTCAGCAATTTCTCCAGCTTTGAAAGGGGCTGTCATTGTGCAGCAGTACTCCACTCTAGAGAGCACAAGCGTTTTGAAAAGTATCATCATCGGTATAGCATCTCTAGTGTGAAAAGTTCTTGTTATCCAACCTGTCATTTTTCTTGCAGTTGTGACGGCTACTTTATTGTGTTCTTTAAAGGTAAGGTCTTCCGACATGAGTACACCCAGGTCCTTTACATTGCCTTTTCGTTCTATGTTATGATTTGCCTGAGTTTTGTACGTGGTTTCTGTTTTTATATTTTCAATTTTTCCGTAGCGCATGAGCTGAAACTTATCCTCGTTG
The DNA here is from genome assembly GCF_040958095.1 of Procambarus clarkii. Lineage (NCBI taxonomy): Eukaryota > Metazoa > Arthropoda > Malacostraca > Decapoda > Cambaridae > Procambarus > Procambarus clarkii. The sequence goes on from NC_091226.1 coordinate 9,684,750, forward strand.
AATACCATATTATTTTCTGTAGCCCATAGAAAGACCTGATCTACATCTGATTGGAGGTTTGCCGTGTCCTCTATGTTGCCAACTCTCATGAAAATCCTAGTGTCATCTGCAAAGGATGATACAGTGCTATAGGTTGTGTTCTGGTCTATGTCCGATATGAGGATGAGAAAAAGTACTGGAGCAAGCACAGTACCCTGGGGGACTGAGCTCTTCACGGTTGATGGAGCAGGTGGTGGAGAGGGTTAAGGCGTACCTGTTATGCCAGTTGCTGGAAGGCTTCTGTGCTGGCTAGGGTTCGAGTCTCCTGGTGGGAAAGTGTTCTAAAGTTGTATACTTGACTCTCGTGTTTAGGAGAGTTGTGCCTTAAGCAGAGACACTGTGTCTTCCCATATTAACAGTGACTTGATGAAATTAACGTATAAATGACCCCTCACTTGCTCTGGTGCTCTTGGGAGGTGTTGATCTTTGGGGTATTTAAATACTCCGAAATTACCATCTCTTTTAAGGGTCTGAGCAGGTGGTGGAGAGGGTTAAGGCGTACCTGTTATGCCAGTTGCTGGAAGGCTTCTGTGCTGGCTAGGGTTCGAGTCTCCTGGTGGGAAAGTGTTCTAAAGTTGTATACTTGACTCTCGTGTTTAGGAGAGTTGTGCCTTAAGCAGAGACACTGTGTCTTCCCATATTAACAGGGACTTGATGAAATTAACGTATAAATGACCCCTCACTTGCTCTGGTGCTCTTGGGAGGTGTTGATCTTTGGGGTATTTAAATACTCCGAAATTACCATCTCTTTTAAGGGTCTGAGCAGGTGGTGGAGAGGGTTAAGGCGTACCTGTTATGCCAGTTGCTGGAAGGCTTCTGTGCTGGCTAGGGTTCGAGTCTCCTGGTGGGAAAGTGTTCTAAAGTTGTATACTTGACTCTCGTGTTTAGGAGAGTTGTGCCTTAAGCAGAGACACTGTGTCTTCCCATATTAACAGGGACTTGATGAAATTAACGTATAAATGACCCCTCACTTGCTCTGGTGCTCTTGGGAGGTGTTGATCTTTGGGGTATTTAAATACTCCGAAATTACCATCTCTTTTAAGGGTCTGAGCAGGTGGTGGAGAGGGTTAAGGCGTACCTGTTATGCCAGTTGCTGGAAGGCTTCTGTGCTGGCTAGGGTTCGAGTCTCCTGGTGGGAAAGTGTTCTAAAGTTGTATACTTGACTCTCGTGTTTAGGAGAGTTGTGCCTTAAGCAGAGACACTGTGTCTTCCCATATTAACAGGGACTTGATGAAATTAACGTATAAATGACCCCTCACTTGCTCTGGTGCTCTTGGGAGGTGTTGATCTTTGGGGTATTTAAATACTCCGAAATTACCATCTCTTTTAAGGGTCTGAGCAGGTGGTGGAGAGGGTTAAGGCGTACCTGTTATGCCAGTTGCTGGAAGGCTTCTGTGCTGGCTAGGGTTCGAGTCTCCTGGTGGGAAAGTGTTCTAAAGTTGTATACTTGACTCTCGTGTTTAGGAGAGTTGTGCCTTAAGCAGAGACACTGTGTCTTCCCATATTAACAGGGACTTGATGAAATTAACGTATAAATGACCCCTCACTTGCTCTGGTGCTCTTGGGAGGTGTTGATCTTTGGGGTATTTAAATACTCCGAAATTACCATCTCTTTTAAGGGTCTGAGCAGGTGGTGGAGAGGGTTAAGGCGTACCTGTTATGCCAGTTGCTGGAAGGCTTCTGTGCTGGCTAGGGTTCGAGTCTCCTGGTGGGAAAGTGTTCTAAAGTTGTATATATATATATATATATATATATATATATATATATATATATATATATATATATATATATATATATATATATGTCGTACCTAGTAGCCAGAACTCACTTTTTGGCCTACTATTCAAGGCCCGATTTGCCTAATAAGCCAAGTTTTCCTGAATTAATATATTTTTTCTAATTTTTTTCTTATGAAATGATAAAGCTACCCATTTCATTATGTATGAGGTCAATTTTTTTTATTGGAGTTAAAATTAACGTAGATATATGACCGAACCTAACCAACCCTACCTAACCTAACCTAACCTATCTTTATAGGATAGGTTTGGTTAGGTAGCCGAAAAAGTTAGGTTAGGTTAGGTTAGGTAGGTTAGGTAGTCGAAAAACAATTAATTCATGAAAACTTGGCTTATTAGGCAAATTGGGCCTTGAATAGTAGGCCAAAAAGTGAGTTCTGGCTACTAGGTACGACATATATATATATATATATATTATATATATATATATATTATATATATATATATATATATATTATATATATATATATATATATATATATATATATATATATTTTATATATATATATATATATTTTATATATATATTTTATATATATATATATTTTATATATATATATATTTTATATATATATATATTTTATATATATATATATATATTTTATATATATATATATTTTATATATATATATATTTTATATATATATATATTTTATATATATATATTTTATATATATATATATTTTATATATATATATATATTTTATATATATATATATATATATTTTATATATATATATATTTTATATATATATATATTTTATATATATATATTTTATATATATATATATTTTATATATATATATATTTTATATATATATATATATATTTTATATATATATATATTTTATATATATATATATTTTATATATATATATTTTATATATATATATATATATTTTATATACAGTATATATATTTTATATATATATATATTTTATATATATATATATATATATTTTATATATATATATATATTTTATATATATATATATTTTATATATATATATTTTATATATATATATATTTTATATATATATATATATATATTTTATATATATATATATTTTATATATATATATTTTATATATATATATATATATTTTATATATATATATATTTTATATATATATATATATATATATATATATTTTATATATATATATATATTTTATATATATATATATTTTATATATATATATATTTTATATATATATATATTTTATATATATATATATTTTATATATATATATATTTTATATATATATATTTTATATATATATATATATATTTTATATACAGTATATATATTTTATATATATATATATTTTATATATATATATATTTTATATATATATATATATTTTATATATATATATATTTTATATATATATATATTTTATATATATATATATATTTTATATATATATATATTTTATATATATATATTTTATATATATATATATATATTTTATATACAGTATATATATTTTATATATATATATATTTATATATATATATATATATTTTATATATATATATATTTTATATATATATATATTTTATATATATATATTATATATATATATATATATATATATATATATTATATATATATATATATATATATATATATATATATATATTTATTTTATATATATATATATATAATATATAATATATATATATATTTATTTTATATATATAATTTTAATATGGATTATTACTACACCTATGTACAAAAATGACTCTTTCACTCGGGGAACAACACAACTACAGTGTTCGTCAAGCCTAGTGAACCCACATTCCAGGTACACGTCCACTGGCAAACACTGGCGAGTTCACCTACATGGGCCAGTCCTCCAGCACAGTATCACGATGTGTCTACACTCCTCCTTTGCTCTCCAGATATTCACTGGCAGAGGGCTTCAGCAACACGCTGACAGGGGGGTCTTAAACAATCATACTCAGGGGTAGTGAACACTCTGGTAGAAGCCTCTTATCAGCTTGCTAGCAGCACTTTGCAAACAGACACATCACTGTCTTCCTTAACACTTAGAAGCCAATCCCGGGAAATGTCGATCTTCAACAACACCATATATTGGTAGCCAACACACGTTGCATGGATCGACGGCGGCTTACTTAGTCTTCTCGCAGGACCATGCTAAGAGTTCGTGGACTGCCCAAGGTAAACTGCCTTCCTCACCACAATTGCCACAATATGTCACCTCTGTGAACATAAAAGCCATTAATTAGATGGACTGGGGTAACCATGGGGTAACACTCGTTCACCGGGCACTTGACATTATGCCTTGTAGCCACAACCTAGATGGTGCTGATCTTGACATGCCACCCACCAGAGGTCATCGTCATTGACCTCACATTCTGACTAAGGCAGGAAACCAGAGCCATTTATTGTTGCCACGCCACCAACAACAGATGGCGTTGTCCACATAGCGTCCAATACCAGGGGAGTTGGAGTGCAGACCCATAGATGGCGCTGAAATTGCCACCCTACACTCCGACGATGGTGTCGATACTGTAACAGTTAAAAAAATGTCAAGTTTCCTCTATTCTGTGACAGACCCAGACCAGTTCTTCACTCATTTTGAATAGTTGGCACAGAGTATGGCATGGCCTGAAACACAATGGGTATCTCTTCTGCAGGGTCAGTTGGTGGGAAAGGCACAGAGGATATTTGCAACTATGCCTTTGAGTGGCAGTTTTGATTATGACAAGGTAAAGGCAGCCATCTTGACTGCTTATCAACTTGTTCCTGAGACTTATAGTCAAAAGTTTAGACAACTAAGATGAATCCCAGGTCAAACTTTTATAGAATTTGCACAAGAGATATATAATATATTTAATAAATGGTTAGATGCTCAGAAAATTAGGGATCTGGACTCTTGAAAATTTACTCTTAGTAGAAGAATTTTTATCTTGCATACCATCTAATGTGGCTTTATATTTGGCAGAGAAATTACCCAGAGATATTTATGAGTTGGCTAAATTAACAGTTGAATATGAATCGATTCATAAAGTAACTTTTAAAAATAAAAATCAATCAAATAGACAAGGATCTGGTCAACACTAAACCCTCTGTCAGATTTGGGCCCCACATGTATCCAACAGCAGGTCAAAGAAAAACTTTTTCAAAGATGCCAGGTGGTAAAGGCAGTAATGTGAAACCCAAAGAGGGTCACACCAGTAATGAACCTCACGCAGAGTTGAAGCAGTGTTCCTACTACCATAGAATTGGTCATATTGTAAAGAGTTGTTGGTTTCTTCACCCATAAAAGAGACTTATGGCACTCAGTGTATGAGGGGGAGGAAAACCAAATGTGTAGCAAAAATAATGGGGAAAAAAGCACTTGCTATAAATAATTTTGATGAGTTTATATCAAATGGGAATAATTATACAGGGAAACATTGGAGATTTCCAGATTGTACCCTTGAGGGAAGTAAACCTTGAGTGTGATTTTATTAAAGGCAAAAGTTTAGTAGGTGTTAGTCCTAAATTACCAATTGCTGGCATTGATCTAATTGTGGGAAATTATCTTGCTGGGAATCGAATTGAAAGAGATGACCACACAATAATGCTAACTAAGTCAGTGGTAACTAGGGCACTTACAGATTCTGAGGACAAGGTAATGTACCCAGCATGTGCCATGACCCAATCAAAATCAAAGTCTCAAATATCATAAACTTCCAATAATGTAAGTCAGGAGACACAATTAGAGGTTAACAAATCTAATAGTGAAGTGGATCATTGTAACTCTTTTTATGACCAAGTTGGAAGAAGCAGATCTTGAGGTTATCTTGAGAGGATTTCGGGGCTTTAGTGTCCCGGCGGCCCGGTCCTCGACCAGGCCTCCACCCCCAGGAAGCAGGGTGTGACAGCTGACTAACACCCAGGTACCTATTTTACTGCTAGGTAACAGGGGCATAGGGTGAAAGAAACTCTGCCCATTGTTTCTCGCCAGCGCCTGCGATCGAACCCAGGATCACAAGTCCAGCGTGCTGTCCGCTCGGCTGACCGGCTCCCCTGATGGGAATGGAAGATGGGAACAGGATGGGCATGGTTTTTTTTTTTTTTTACTTTCCCGACTGCAATGCATACGTCACCAATGTACATGTGGCAGACGCTTCACGAAGCTGTCGGAATCCAGCCAAGAAAATACGAGAGCAACCGTACAAGGTCTGGGAGCAAGGTCGAGTTAGAGTCCTTGAGGGTCTCTTCTCAGACTAGCCTCCTGATCCACGTTGGTCATTGGAATCTCCTCAATGCTTGAAACACTTTAAGGGACTCCTTGGGTCCTCATCACATTTATAGTTTAGTGAATAATAGGCAACTCGGTGTTGAAGACACCTGGGGGGCCAGATTCACGAAGGTACTTAGGAATGTTTTTCTTCTTAACTCCCCCTCACTGTCTGGCTCGTTGTCGCCGTGAGGGGGCTTGGTGGGCTGCTGCCGGAGTGTGATGCTCCATGGGTCAGTCCTCTGTCCTTTTGCAGCCTTCTGATCCTGCTGCTGCCTTTACCAATTATGCCAGACCCCTTTTCATTTTCCTCGTGCTTCATTTTTCTCCCCCCCCCCCCCCCCCCTCTTCTCCTATCAAATTGTCATTTCCTGCCGACCTTTTGCCTGTTTTGATTATTCTTTCGACCTTCTTTTGTTTTGACGCCCGGGTGTTTGAGGAGGCATACTCTTGCACCCATAGAACTGTAGTACCCAACGTCTCGAGCGAGGGGACCCTTTTATTGTGAATCCTCCTTTTGTCACTGAACCCGCTCTCGACGGACTTACGGTTCTTAAGGTGGCGTTTGTGGGGCGTATACTCATGACGCACCCCTGGGGGGCCCCCGGCAAGATCGGCGATAGCTTCTTGTTGGGTGTCCTGCCTCTTAATTGTGGCTCCATGGTGGGGGTGTGGGGGCACATTCGTGAACGAAAGTTTTCCCTCATTTTCATGGCTGATAATGTTTCCCTAGTACTTTCTCAGGCTCGTGGGGTGGGCGACCAAGCCCCCGAGTCGGACTGTGTTGGAAGACCAGGCCCTGTAGCCTATGCTGCATTGGGCCCCGACGACCTGACTACTCCCCTCAGCTCCCCTCCCTCCTCTGCGGTAGGGTCGAGTCCCCAGCCCCCAGTGTGGTGACCACCTTGTCCCCTGGCACGGCTTCGTCTCTCATTGTGACTACTGCTCCTTTTACCCCCATGCACTCGCACGATCCCTTCCCGTATTACTACTTACAACGCCTTGTTTGGTTCTGCTACGTGGGCTAAATACTTTGATCTCCACCATCTGGATTCTACTCCTCCTGACGATTTCTCCCTCCATTAACACCTTGTTGATTCAGTAGATGCCTCTGTTACTTTTAACTCCACCAGTTACGGTACGCATGTCGTCGCTGCTCCTTCTCAGGATGCAGCTACTCGCTTAGCCGCTTTGTCCTGCATTGGAGAGACCCCTGTTTGGGTCTCCAAAAACACTCGGTTAAATGCCAGTGTTGGCACTGTTCTCCTCCCACACCATGTTGCAACTGGTGTTCGGGACCTCAAAGATTGCCATGAGGATATTAAACATATCCTCGAAGCCCAAGGCCATTCTGTCCTCCAGGTGGACACGTTTACTCGACCCCCTCGTGGTCGTCGCTGTCAGCCCCTTCGAGTTGTAAAAATCATCTTTGATAGTAGGACCCTTCCGCCCTCTATTATTCTTGCTGGTGCCAGATGCTCCGTTCAGGAGTACATTCCCTCTCCTAGACTTTGCAATAAGTGTTCGAAGTTCGGGCACGGTGTCCTCAAATGCACCAGTACTGTGTATCTATGCCCTATGTGTGGAGACGATAGTCATTCTAAGTCCGAGTGCACTTCTCCCCAGGCTCACTACCTCAATTGCGGTGAGGCCCACCCTACTTTCTCACGCTCGTATGTACACTACAAACTCGAAGAAGCCGTCCTCAACTTGAAGCACCGTGATCGTCTGTCTTTTCCTGAGGCGTGACGCCAAGTTCGTCGTCTCACCCCTTTCGCGGGCGTATCCTACGCTTGTGTGTTGCGTTCTACCTCTCCTTGTCCTTCCCACCTTCCTCAGTCTCACAACCGTTTCCAGGCCTTAAACCCGACCACACCCACCACCTCCTCCCCTATTCCCTTGCCTCCTGTCCCGGATGGTCTCCCTCCTGGTTCTCCATCTGGGGTTTCCCCCCTTCCTATCCAGTCCACCATATCTTCTTTATCTTCTTCCCCATCTCCCCCCACTCTTTCTTCCCGACCCTCCCCCCAGTCTCTTGACCCTCCACGCCACCTGTCTGTCCAGGCTGATATCCATCATCCTCCCAGCAATCTTTGTGTTATTCGCTCCCGCTCCTCTTCTCCTGCTGAGACCATTGAGTCTGTCGCCTGGTACGTTGTTACTGGAACGCCTGTCTCTTCGAGTCAGAAACATAAGCCTGGCTCCTCTCCTTCTTCCTCTCCAGCGGGTAAGAAGGCTTCGCTCTCTTCCTCACCCCCTCCCTCTGACTCTGTCACTACATCCCCTCCCATTTCAGTGGTCGAACCCCCTGTCCCAGATATGGAGGTTTCTTTTGCCCCCGATTCCCTCTCGGTTGCTGCCCTTGCTGAGGCACACTCCCTGCCTTCTGCCCGCCACCCCCCTCCTCCAGCTGTCCTTGCCTGCCCCTCTCAGTTGTCTCTTCCCCCTCCGGACCCCGTCAGTCCGCCTCTGGTCTGTCCTCTTGCTCCCTTCCCTCTATCCTTACTAAGTTTACCCATGCCCCCTAACCCTGATTTTGCCGACCCTGCTCCTGATCCTGACCCTGATCTTGAGATTCTTTAATAAACTGTGTTCTTCTATACCTTTATTTCTTTTTTTTTGTTCTGTGTTACTGTCCTTTCTCTTTGGTAATGTCTATTCTTCAGTGGATTATTCGTGGATTTTATGCTAACTTCCATGAACGCCAACTTCTAATTACACAGTTTCACCGCTTTGTGTTTGTCTCCAGGAACCCGTGCTTGGTGCTCGTCCTGGTCACTTTTGTGGTTATTCCTTTCTTTCTCCCCCCCAGCTCGTTGATGCCGTGAGGGGGGCTTAGAGGGCAGCTGCCGGAGTGTGATGCTCCTTGAGACAGTCCTCTGTCCTTTTCTAGCCTTGTGCTCCTGCTGCGGTCCTCTCCAATTGTGCTGAGCACCTTTTCCTTCTGTTTCGTTTTTCTCCCCCTCTTCTCCTATCTGCTTGTCGTTTCCTGCCGACCTTTTGCTTGTTTTGTATCTTTCTTTGGACTTCTTCTATTTTGACGCCCGGGTGCTTGAGGAGGCATACTCTTGCACCCGTAGAACTGTTGTACCCGACGTTTCGAGCGAGGGGAACCTTTTATTGTCAATTCCCCTTTCGTCGCTGAACCCGATCTCGACGGACTGAAGGTTCTTAAGGTGGCGTTTGTGGGGCGTATACTCACGACGCACCCCTTGGGGACCCCGGCATGATCGGCGATAGCTTCCTGTTGGGTGTCCTGCCTCTAATTGTGGCTCCATGGTGGGTATGGGGGCACATTCGTGGATGAATTTCTTTCTCTTTGTCTCTATGGCGATAAATGTTTCCGTTGTACCCTCTCAGGCTCGTGGGGTGGGCGACCAAGCCCCCGAGTCGGCCTGTATTGGAAGACCAGGCTCTGTAGCTCTCGCTGCGTTGGGCCCCGACCTTGCTCCTCCTTTGACCGTCCTGACTTCTTCCCCCAGCTCCCCTCCCTCCTCTGTGGTTGGGTCGAGCCTCCAGCCCCCAGTGGTGACCACTTCGTCCCCTGGTGCGGCTAAGTCTCTCGTTGTGACTACTGCGCCTTTTGACCCCTCTCTCTCTGGGGGTTCTCAACGCCGTTCGCCCCAACCGCACTCACTCGATTCCTTCCCGTACCTCCGCGTATCAGGCCTTGTTTGGTCCCGCTTCATGGGCCAAATACTTTGATCTCCCTCTTGATTTTGCGCCTCCTGACGATTTCTCCCTCCATCGGCATCTTGTTGATTCCGTGGATGCGTCTGTTACTTTCTACCCCACTCGTCTCGGTACACGCTTCCCGCTTGGCAGCCTTGTCTTGTCTTGGCGACATCCCTGTTCGGATCTCCAAGAACGTTCTAATGAATGCCAGTGTTGGCACTATTCTTCTCCCGCCCCATGTTGCAACCGGTGTTCGGAATCTGCAGGATTGCCACGATGATATTTGGCATATCCTTGATGCCCAAGGCCATTCTGTCCAGGTTGACTCGTTTACTCGTCCCCCTCGTTGTCGTCGCCGTCAACCCCTTCGTGTTGTGAAGATCACCTTTGATGGTAGGACCCTTCCATCCTCTGTCATTCTTGCTGGTGCCAGGTGCTCTGTCCAGGAGTATATTCCTTCTCCTTGGCTTTGTAACAAGTGCTGGAGGTTTGGGCATGGTGCCCTCCGCTGCTCTGAGACTGTCTCTCTCTGTCTTTTGTGTGGGGGTGAAGGTCACTCTAAGTCGGAGTGCACTTCTCCCCAAGATCGCTGCCTCAACTGCGGTGAGGCCCATCCTACCTTCTCCCTTGCCTGTATCCATTACAAGCTTGAGGCGGCCATCCTCAACTTGAAGCATCGGGAGCGTTTATCTTTTCCTGAGGCGAGGCGCCAGGTTCGCCGGCTCCCGCCTTATGCTAACGTCTCTTATGCTCGCATGTTGCGCTCTTCCTGTCCTCGTCCTTCCCTCCTTCCTCAGACTCACAACCGTTTCCGGGCCTTGGACCACTGACCGCTCCTCTGTTCCTTTGAGTTCTGTCCCGAAGGGTCCACCTCCTGGTCCTCTGTCTGGGGTTCCCCTTCTTTCTACCCGGTCTGTCGTGTCTCCTGTGTCTTCTTCCTCGTCTCCCTCCGATCCTCCTTTCCGTCCTCTTCCTCCATCTCTTGGCTCTCCCTGCCGCCTGTCGGTGCGGGCGGATGTCCATCGCTCTCCTAACGGCCGTCGTGTGTGCTCTCATTCAGCTTCTGTTGAGACACTGGAATCCGTTGCCTGGTACGTAGTTGCTGGGACACCGGTCTCTTTAAGTCAGAAGCGTAAGCCTGGCTCCTCTCCTTCCTCCTCCCTGGCAGGTAAGAAGGCTTCGCTTTCTTCCTTGGCCCCTACTTCTGGCTCTGTTGCTCCTTCCCCTCCCATTTCTGTGCTTGCGCCCCCTGTTCCTGCTATGGAGGTTTCTTTGACCCCTGCTTCCCTTTCGGTTGCTGCTCTTGCTGAGGTGCGCTCCCCTCTTTCTACTCCCCCTCTTCCTGCTGCTGTCCTTGACTGCTCCTCTCCGTTGTCTCCTCCTCTTCCTCCTCCTCCTCCGGACCCCGCCCGCCCACCTCTGGTCTGTTCTCCCGCTTCCTTCCCTCCGTCTTTGCTCAGTTTACCCATGCCCCCTAACCCTGACTTTGCTGACCCTGATCCCGACCCTGATATTCTTTAACGTGCTGTGTTGCTCTTTCGCCTTTGTTTCTTCCTTGTTCTCTGTTGTTGTCCTTTCCCTTCTCGTCGATGTCTATTCTTCAATGGAACGTTCGAGGTTATTACACCAATTTCCTCGAACTCCAACTTCTGATTTCGCGGTTTTTGCCCCTTTGTGTCTGTCTCCAGGAGCCGATGCTTGGTGCTCGTCCTGGTCGTTTTCGTAGCTATTCCTTTCTCTCCCCTCCCCCCCCCCCCCCAGCTGTTGCTGGGGCTCCTAATTCTTCTGCTCTCTTGATCCGCGTTAATGTTCCCTTTGTTCCTTTACTTTTTTCTTTGCCTCTCCATTGTTCTGCTGCTCGTATCTTTGTGGGGAAATGGTACACAGTTTGTTCCATTTATCTCCCCCCGAGTGTCCCGCTTTCTCTTCCTGATTTGAAACCCCTCTTGGACTCCTTGCCGGAGCCTGTGCTCCTGCTGGGTGACTTCAATTGTCGTCATTCTCTTTGGGGTGATGTTCTGACGAATACCCGGGGTCGCCTTCTTGAGCCGTTTCTCCTCTCTTCTTCCCTGTCTCTTCTGAATTCTGGTGAGCCCAATCATTTGGACACTCGGACTAGCACCCTTTCCTGTCTTGATCTTTCTCTCTGCTCTTCTTCAATTTACTTAGATTTCACGTGGCAGGTTCTTGATGACCTCCATGGCAGTGATCATTTCCCCATCCTTGTTTCCTTTTTCTCGTTTCGCTCTTCCCTCTCTTTTCCTAGGTGGCAGTTTGCTAAAGCGTACTGGAACCTATTTACCCTCAGTGCTGCTCTCTCTGACCTCTCCCTTCTGCCTCTCCCTCGCGCTCTCCTCCTTTTTCATGACAGTGTCTTCGACGCTGCTCTCCGCTCTATTCCTCGCTCTTCCTCTCGGGGTTCACGGAAGTGCGTTCCCTGGTGGAATGCGGACTGTGCTCGGGCTGTCCGCTGTAAGCGTGCAGCCTGGTAGAGGCACCGCCGTCGGCAGACGACCGATTCTTTTCTTTTCTTTCGGAAAGCGAGTGCGGTGGCCCGTAGGGCCATCCGTATGGCTAAACGTGAATATTGAACTTCTTATGTCTCCACAATTACGTCTGAAACTCCCCTGCCACAGATCTGGAAGCGTATCCGCAAGATTGCGGGTAAGTTCGTTCCCGATGTTTCCCCCGGTCCTTCACCTCCATGGTACTCTTGTGGCGGACCCGTTGCAGGTCGCTACCGAACTGGGTTCTCACTTTTCTTCTGTTAGCTCTGGTCTTCATCTTCCCCAATCTTTCCTTCTTCGTAAACCTGTCCTTGAGTCTCGTCCTTTAGATTTCTGCACTCGTCTTCGACTTTCCTATAACGATCCCTTCTCTCTCTTTGAACTTCGTTTTGCCCTGGCCCTCTGCGGTTCTACGGCGGCGGGCTCCGATGGTATTCATTATGAGATGCTTCGCCATCTCCCTCCGTGCACGTCTCAGTATTTACTGAGTCTGTATAATCGGATCTGGGAGTCGTCGTCAGTCCCTGAGGACTGGCTCGATGCTGTTGTCCTCCCTGTTCGCAAACCAGGGTCTCTGGCAACTTCCCCTAAGGACTTTCGCCCTATTGCCCTCACAAGTTGTGTCTGCAAACTTTTTGAACGTATGGTTAACGTTCGTCTGATGTGGTTCCTGGAACACCATCACCTCCTCTTCCTTTCTCAATTTGATTTCTGCAAGTGCTGCAGCACGACAGATGTCCTTGTGAACTTGGAGGTCTATATTCGTACTGCTTTTGCTGCGAAGACCTCCGTTGTTGCTGTCCTTTTTGACCTGGAAAAGGCTTACGACACCACTTGGAGATATCATATTCTATCTCAACTTCATTCTTTTGGCCTTCGTGGTCATCTCCCTCTCTTTCTCCGCAGCTTCCTCTCCCGTCGTTCCTTTCGGGTGCGCCTTGGTACCGCGCTCTCTGCCTCTTTTCAGCAATACGAAGGTGTGCCCCAGGGTAGTGTTCTGAGCACTACTCTTTTTCTGGTTGCCCTCAATGGTCTTCTTTCCTCTCTTCCTTCTGGTGTCTTCTCCGCTCTCTATGTCGATGATCTTACCCTTTGTTGTCAGGGTGATGATTCGCCTCTCCTTCAACGCCGGCTTCAACTTGCAATTGATGCCGTGTCGTCTTGGGCCACCGATCATGGCTTCAAGTTCTCTACTTCTAAGACTTATGCCATGACTTTTACTCGTAAACGGGTTGTTCTTCGCCCCTCTTTGTCACTTTATGGTCATCTCCTTGAATACAAAGATTCCGCAAAGCTTTTGGGGTTATTCCTTGACACTCGTTTGTCTTGGTCTTCCCATATCTCTTACCTCCGTGTTGAGTGCTCTAAGGCCCTTACCCTCCTTCGGGTCTTGTCCCATACTTCTTGGGGAGCAGATAGGCGCACTCTCCTTGCTTTACATTCCTCTCTTGTCCTGTCTATGCTCGATTATGGTTGCCCTGCTTACTCGTCTGCTTCTCCTTCTACTCTTCGCCGTCTTGTTGCTTTGCACCATACTGGGTTGCGCCTCAGTTCTGGTGCCTTTCGTTCGATTCCCGTCCTTAGCTTGTATGTTGACACTGGCTTCCTGTCTCTCCAGGACCGCCGTGATCGCTACTGTCTTCGCTATCTTGCGCGGTCCTTACAACATCCTTCCTCTCGCCTCTGTCGTGCTTTAACTTTTACCCCTCCTGCGGTTCCTGTTAATCTTCACCACCTCCCTCTTTCTGTCCGGTTATCTCGCCTGCAGGATTCTCTTTCCGTTCGTATTTCTAATGTTTCTCCTCGTGTTGTTCCTTCTTTGCCCCCGTGGAGAGTCCCTTTTCCGCGGTTTTGTACTTCCTTGACCCGTATCACTAAAGCTTTTACCCCTCCTACGGTTCTAAAACGCCTTTTCCTTGAGCACTTTCCTTCTCACTCCCGCTCCGTTTCTGTCTTCACCGATGGGTCTAAGTCTGTGGACGGTGTTGGCTACTCTGTTGTTTTTCCTGATCGCACTTATATGTGTCGCTTACCTCCGGAGACTAGTATCTTTACAGCGGAACTTTATGCTATTCTCTATGCTCTTCGTCTCCTGCTTTCTCGTCGTCAGTCCTCCTTTGTAGTTGTTGTTGACTCTCGTAGTGCCCTCATGGCTCTCGGGTCCTTTAATCCGGTTCATCCAGTAGTTGTCGAGATCCAGCATTGGCTGTTTCTTGTTCACAGTAAATTTAAGTCGGATGAGTTTTGTTGGGTTCCCAGCCATATTGGTGTGTCTTTAAATGAGCGTGCGGATGCTGCCGCCATGGAAGCTGTCCGCTCTTGTCCCATCTCTCGTAAAGGCATTCCGTATTCCGACTTTTACCCGGTTATCCATTCCTCAGTCCTTACCCGTTGGCAGGCTTCTTGGTTGTCTGTTACTGGTAACAAGCTACGTACTCTTAAATGTTGTGTTTCCTCGTGGCCGTCCTCCTTCCACCGTAACCGGCGGTGGGAAACAGCTCTGGCGAGATTGCGTATTGGCCATACTCGCTTAACCCATGGTCACTTGATGGAGCGCCGCCCTGCTCCTTATTGTCCTAGTTGCATTGTCCCTCTTACGGTCGTGCATGTCCTTCTTGAATGTCCTGACTTCCAGGACGAGCGTGTGTCTTTCTTTCCGACCGCCCCTCGCGGTCACCTGTCCCTCAATAGAATTCTTGGTGACTCGGATACTTTTGATATCGGTCGCCTTATGCGTTTTTGTTCTCGTATTGGCATCCTTGGTGATATTTAGCGCCCTCTGATTATTTTGCGCATTTGATGGTGCTACATAGCCTTCCCGGTTTGGTGCCTTCTTTTGATAATTACTTTCTTACTTGGTACCGCTCTCTCTGCCTCTTTTCAGCAGTACGAAGGTGTGCCCCAGGGTAGTGTTCTGAGCACTACTCTTTTTCTGGTTGCCCTCAATGGTCTTCTTTCCTCTCTTCCTTCAGGTGTCTTCTCTGCTCTCTATGTTGATGATCTTACCCTTTGCTGTCAGGGTGATGATTCGCCTCTCCTTCAGCGCCGACTTCAACTTGCGATTGATGCCGTGTCGTCATGGGCCACCGATTATGGCTTCAAGTTCTCTACTTCTAAGACTTGTGCCATGTCTTTTACTAGGAAACGGGTCGTTCTTCGTCCCTCTTTGTCACTTTATGGTCATGCCCTTGAGTACAAAGATTCCACGAAGCTTTTGGGGTTATTCCTTGACACTCGTTTGTCTTGGTCTCCCCATATCTCTTACCTCCGTGTTGAGTGCTCTAAGGCCCTTGCTCTGCTTCAGGTATTGTCCCATACTTCTTGGGGAGCGGATAGGCGCACTCTCCTTGCTTTACATTCCTCTCTCGTCCTGTCTAAGCTCGATTATGGTTGCCCTGCTTACTCCTCTGCTTCTCCTTCTACTCTTCTACTCTTTGTGGGTTGATGTTCTGACAAACACCCGAGGCCGTCTTCTCGAACCGTTCGTTCTCACTTCTTCTCTTTCTCTTCTGAATTCTGGTGAGCCCACTCATGTGGACTCTCAAACTCGCACCTTTCATGTCTTGATCTTTCTCTCTGCTCATCGTCCCTTTATTTAGATTTCACGTGGCAGGTTCTTGATGACCTCCATAGCAGTGATCATTTCCCTATCCTCGTTTCCTTTTTCTCTTTCCACCCTCCCCTCTTGTGGCGGATCCAGTGCAGGTCATGACCAAACTGGGTTCCCACTTTTCTTCTGTTAGCTCTGGTTCTCATCTTCCTCAATCCTTAATTCTTCGTAAGCCTGTTCTTGAATCTTATCCTTTAGATTTTCGCACTCATCTCCGCCTTCCCGATAACGATCATTTCTCTCTTTCTGAACTTCAGTCTGCCCTCTCCCTCTGCAGATCTACGGTGGCGGGCTCGGATGACGTTCATTATGAGGTGCACGTCTCAGTATTTAATGAGTTTGTATAACCAGGTCTGGGAGTCATCGTCTGTCCCTGAGGACTGACTCGATGCCATTGTACTCCCTATTCGGAAACCAGGGTCTCTCGGTACGTCCCCTAAGGGCTTCCGCCCTATTGCTCTCACGAGTTGTGTTTGCAAGCTCTTTAAGCGTATGGTAAATGTCCATCTGATGTGGTTCTTGGAACACCATCGCCACCTCTCCCCTTTTCAATTTGGTTTCTGCAAGTGCCGCAGCACGACAGATGTTTTGGTGAACTTGGAGGTCTATATTCATACTGCTTTTGCTGCGAAGGCCTCCGTTGTTGCTGTCCTCTTTGACCTGGAAAAGGCTTATGACACGACTTGGAGATACCATATTCTGTCCCAACTTCGTTCTTTTGGCCTTCGTGGTAATCTCCCTCTCTTCCTTCAAAGCTTTCTCTCTCGTCATACCTTTTGGGTCAGGCTTGGTGCCACTCTCTCTGCCTCTTTTCAGCAGTATGAAGGTGTGCCCCAAGGTAGTGTTCTGAGTACTACTCTTTATATGGTTGCCCTCAATGGTCTTTTCTCCCTTCCTTCTGGCATCTTCTCTGCTCTTTATGTTGACGATCTTACTCTTTGCTGTCGGGGTGATGATTCGCCTTTCCTTCAACGGCAGCTTCAACTTGCGATTGATGCCGTGTCATCTTGGGCCACCAATCATGGCTTCAAGTTCTCTAGTTCTAAGACTTGTGCCATGACTTTTACTCAGAAGCGGGTCGTTCTTCGTCCCTCTTTGTCACTTTATGGTCATCCCCTTGAGTACAAAGATTCCGCGAAGCTTTTGGGGTTATTCTTTGACACTCGTTTGTCTTGGTTGCCCCATGTCTCTTACCTCCGTGTTGAATGCTCTAAGGCCCTTGACCCGCTTAAGGTTTTGTCCCATACTTCTTGGGGAGTGGTTAGGCACACACTTCTCTATTTGCATTCCTCTCTCGTCCTGTCTAAACTTGATTATGGTTGCCCTGCATACTCTTCTGCTTCTTCTACTCTTCGCCGTCTTGATCCTTTGCACCATACTGGGGTGCGCCTCAGCTCTGGTGCTTTTCGTTCAACTCCTACCCTCAGCTTGTACGCTGACACTGGCTTTCTGTCTCTCCAGGATCGCCGTGATCGCTACAGTCTTCGCTATCTTGCGCGATCCTTACAGCATCCTCACTCTCGCCTCTATCGTGCTTTGACTTTTACCCCTCCTGTAGTTTCTGTTCCTCTTCACCTCCTTCCTCTTTCTGTCCATTTGTCTCTATTACAGGATTCTCTTTCAGCTCATATTACCAATGTTTCTCTTCGTATTGTTCCATTCTTGCCCCCGTGGAGGGTCCCCTTCCCAAATTTTGTACTTCTTTGACCCGTATCACTAAACCTTTTACCCCTCCTACAGTTCTGGAACGCCTCTTCCTTGAGCACTTTTCTTCTCACCCCCACTCCGTTCCCATCTTCACTGATGGGTCTAAGTCTGCTGACGGTGTGGGCTACTCTGTTGTTTTTCCTGACCACACTTATATGTGTCGCCTTCCTCCAGGGGCTAGCATCTTCACAGCAGAACTTTATGCTATTCTCTATGCTCTTCATCTCCTGCTTTCCCGGTGTCAATCCTCCTTTGTGGTGGTAGTTGACTCTCATAGTGCCCTCATGGCGTTAGGGTCCTTTAATCCGGTCCACCCGGTGGCTGTCGAGATTCAACATTGGCTGTTTCTTATCGCCAGTAAATTTAAGTCAGTTGCTTTTTGCTGGGTTCCCAGCCATGTTGGTGTCTCTTTAAATGAGTGTGCGGATGCTGCCACTAAGGAAGCTATCCGCGCTTGTCCCATCTCTCGTAAAAGTATTCCTTATTCCAACTTTTACCCAGTTATTCATGCCTCCATCCTTGCCCGATGGCAGAGTTGTTGGTCTTCTGTTATTGGTAACAAACTGCGTACTCTTAAGAGTCATGTGTCCCAGTGGCCTTCCTCCTGCCACCGTAACCGGCGGTGGGAAACTTCTCTGGCTAGGTTATGTATTGGCCATACCCGTTTAACTCACGGTCACTTAATGGAGCGCAGCCCTGCTCCTTATTGTCCACATTGCATTGTCCCTTTTACGGTCGTGCATATCCTTGTTGAATGTCCTGACTTCCAGGACGAGCGTGTGTCTTGTTTTCCGACCGTCCCCCGCGGTCGCTTGTCCCTCGATAGAATTCTTGGTGACTCATACTTTTGATATCGTTCGCCTTATGCGTTTCTGTTCTCATATTGGCATCCTTGGTGATATTTAGCACCCTCTGATTATCCTGCACATTTGATGGTGCTACATAGCCTTCCCGGTTTGGTGCCTTCTATTGATAATTACTTACTTCTTCTTAGCTACGAATGTTTTTCTTCTAAGCTCCTTTGTAGTAGCTACGTCGGTATTCAGGTAGCCACACTAAGAAGAAAAACCTTTGTAAGTTTGCTCCGTCATCCAAGTGTGCTGACGACCACTCGTAGCTTTACGTAAACTGGATATAACTAAATTTTTCTCTACTACACAACACAGAGGATCAATTTTAAGGTTTTGGAACATAAACAAAAGATTATAGCTGGTGAATCTCGTGAAGAGGAGTCTTTCCTGTTAGTTATATATGCATTCTCTGCTTGAAACGTGAAGTAAATATGTCTTATGACATATTTAGAATTAGAATTTATAATAGCAAGATATTATACCAGTAGTTATTAAATAAATAAACACTGGTGAACATGAAATATGAGAGGTGAAGAGACCTGCCTGATGGGATTATTTACTATCACCAAATGTCCCTGTTCACCTAGTAGTAAGGGTGTACCTAAGCTATACATACCCATTTCTAATTTATTTAGTTTGGTTTTATTTTGAAATTAAATCTGGGTGAGACATAAAATAAAAATACGCTGCACAAATGATGTTAGGTCTGGAGAAGGGTAAAAACGTCAAAAACTTTATACATTGTATACTTAAAGTTATAATTATGACTATATGGACTATTAAAAGAGAGAGGGAAGTAGGGGTCCAAGACCTTTTCCTGTTACACAACTTGGGTGTGGAAAAATTAATTATCAAAAGAAGGCACCATGCCGGGAAGGCTATGTAGCAGTAAGGCAGTGAGGTGAGGCAGCTACTTATTTGAGGAATGCTTATTTTATTTACTTTATAAGCTGAGGCAGCTAATTTTATTTGAGGAATATTCAGCCGATTCCTCTACATTTAGCATGGAACAAATTTGTGTCCAAGACCTCTTCCTGTTACACAATTTGGCTGTGTGTAAGCAAACTAGAAGTGCTCAACAAGTCTAAGGGACCCAGAATGTGGAATGACCTCCCGAATCATATCAAAGGCTGTACCTCTCTCAACCAGTTTAAGAGTAAAAGTACTGTACTATGTAATTAACTCCATGTAACCTACCTTACCCCCTAAATGCCAACCCGTGTCTTGCCATTTTTTAAAACGATGCTGTTTTTTCACCAATGTGTACAATTGCTGATTTATGCTATGTTACCCTCCTTTTTTATTTATTCCTTCTTTCAACACAATTTATACTTAATACCGATTACTATTAAGTTTTAGTCTTAGTGTCTTTTTTCCCCACACCTTGCCCGAAATGGTTCGAGTATTAGTGGCTTTAGGTATTGTATGTACTAGCTCTGTCTATAAATCCAATATTATGTTTGTAAAATCAACTATGTATGTACTTTTCCTGAACAAAATTTATTTATTATTTATTATTTATTAATCAGTAAGTAAGTATTAAAAGAAGGCACCATGCTGGCGAAGGCTATGTGGCCATTGTGTGTAACAATAAACCAAATTCTTTTTAACAAATAATGCACCTGTATGGTAAAACAAATCTTGTCAGCTGTAAAAATATTGATGGTTATTTAAATAAAAAATATAATGAGAGAAATATATCTGGTTTATTTTTATCCTATCTTCTTGTACTGTACAGTATATCCAAGGAAGTGAAGTAAGTAAGTAAGTAATTATCAAAAGAAGGCACCAAACCGGGAAGGCTATGTAGCACCATCAAATACGCAAAATAATCAGAGGGCGCTAAATATCACCAAGGATGCCAATACGAGAACAAAAACGCATAAGGCGAACGACATCAAAAGTATCCGAGTCACCAAGAATTCTATCGAGGGACAGGTGACCGCGAGGGGCGGTCGGAAAGCAAGACACGCTCGTCCTAGAAGTCAGGACATGCACGACCGTAAGAGGGACAATGCAACTAGGACAATAAGGAGCAGGGCGGCGCTCCATCAAGTGACCATGGGTTAAGCGAGTATGGCCAATACGCAACCTCGCCAGAGCTGTTTCCCACCGCCAGTTACGGCGGAAGGAGGACTGCCACGAGGAAACACAGCATTTAAGAGTACGTAGCTTGTTACCAGTAACAGACAACCAAGAAGCCTGCCAACGGGTAAGGACTGAGGAATGGATAACCGGGTAAAAGTCGGAATACGGAATGCCCTTACGAGAGATGGGACAAGAGCGGACAGCTTCCTTGGCGGCAGCATCCGCACGCTCATTTAAAGACACACCAATATATCTCAAAAAAAATATGGCTGGGAACCCAACAAAACTCAACCGACTTAAATTTACTGTGAACGAGAAACAGCCAATGCTGGATCTCGACAACCACTGGATGAACCGGATTAAAGGACCCGAGAGCCATGAGGGCACTACGAGAGTCAACAACAACTACAAAGGAAGACTGACAACGAGAAAGCAGGAGATGAAGAGCATAGAGAATAGCATAAAGTTCCGCTGTAAAGATGCTAGTCTCCGGAGGCAAGCGACACATATAAGTGCGATCAGGGAAAACAACAGAGTAGCCAACACCGTCCGCTGACTTAGACCCATCGGTGAAGACAGAAACGGAGCGGGAGTGAGAAGAAAAGTGCTCAAGGAAAAGGCGTTTTAGAACCGTAGGAGGGGTAAAAGCTTTAGTGATACGGGTCAAGGATGTACAAAACCGCGGAAGAGGGACCCTCCACGGGGGCAAAGAAGGAACAACACGAGGAGAAACATCAGAAATACGAACGGAAAGAGAATCCTGCAGGCGAGATAACTGGACAGAAAGAGGGAGGTGGTGAAGAGGAACAGGAACCGCAGGAGGGGTAAAAGTTAAAGCACGACAGAGGCGAGAGGAAGGATGTTGCAAGGACCGCGCAAGATAGCGAAGACAGTAGCGATCACGGCGGTCCTGGAGAGACAGGAAGCCAGTGTCAACATACAAGCTAAGGACGGGAGTCGAACGAAAGGCACCAGAACTGAGGCGCAACCCAGTATGGTGCAAAGCATCAAGACGGCGAAGAGTAGAAGGAGAAGCAGACGAGTAAGCAGGGCAACCATAATCGAGCTTAGACAGGACGAGAGAGGAATGTAAAGCAAGGAGAGTGCGCCTATCTGCCCCCCAAGAAGTATGGGACAAGACCCGAAGGAGGGTAAGGGCCTTAGAGCACTCAACACGGAGGTAAGAGATATGGGGAGACCAAGACAAACGAGTGTCAAGGAATAACCCCAAAAGCTTCGCGGAATCTTTGTATTCAAGGGGATGACCATAAAGTGACAAAGAGGGACGAAGAACAACCCGTTTCCGCGTAAATGTCATGGCACAAGTCTTAGAAGTAGAGAACTTTAAGCCATGATCAGTGGCCCAAGACGACACGGTATCAATTGCAAGTTGAAGCCGGCGTTGAAGGAGAGGCGAATCATCACCCTGACAACAAAGGGTAAGATCATCGACATAGAGAGCGGAGAAGACACCAGAAGGAAGAGAGGAAAGAAGACCATTGAGGGCAACCAGAAAAAGAGTAGTGCTCAGAACACTACCCTGGGGCACACCTTCCTATTGCTGAAAAGAGGGAGAGAGAGCGGTACCAAGGCGCACCCGAAAGGAATGACGAGAGAGGAAGCTGCGGAGAAAGAGAGGGAGATGACCACGAAGGCCAAAAGAATGAAGTTGAGATAGGATATGATAACGCCAAGTGGTGTCGTAAGCCTTTTCCAGGTCAAAAAGGACGGCAACAATGGAGGTCTTCGCAGCAAAAGCAGTACGAATATAGACCTCCAAGTTCACCAGGATATCTGTCGTGCTGCGGCACTTGCGGAAACCAAATTGAGAAGGGGAGAGGAGGTGATGGTGTTCCAGGAACCACATCAGACGAACGTTAACCATACGTTCAAAGAGTTTGCAGACACAACTTGTGAGAGCAATAGGGCGAAAGTCCTTAGGGGAAGTACCCAGAGACCCCGGTTTGTGAACAGGGAGGACAACGGCATCGAGCCAGTCCTTAGGGACTGACGACGACTCCCAGATCCGATTATACAGACTCAGTAAATACTGAGACGTGCTCGGAGGGAGATGGCGAAGCATCTCATAATGAATACCATCGGAGCCCGCCGCAGTAGAACCGCAGAGGGCCAGGGCAGAACGAAGTTCAGAGAGAGAGAAGGGATCATTATAGGGAAGCTGAAGATGAGTGCAGAAATCTAAAGGACGAGACTCAAGGACAGGTTTACGAAGAAGGAAAGATTGGGGAAGATGAAAACCAGAGCTAACAGAAGAAAAGTGGGAACCTAGTTCGGAAGCGACCTGCAACGGGTCCGCCACAAGAGTATCATGGAGGTGAAGGACCGGTGAAACATCGGGAACGAACTTACCCGCTATCTTGCGGATATGCTTTCAGATCTGGGCCAGAGGGGTTTCGGACGTGATTGTTGAGACATAAGATGCCCAACATTCACGTTTAGCCGTACGGATGGCCCTACGGGCCACCGCACTCGCTTTCCGAAAGAAAAGAAAAGAATCGGTCGTCTGCCTACGGCGGTGCCTCTTCCAGGCTGCACGCTTACAGCGGACAGCCCGAGCACAGTCCGCATTCCACCAGGGAACGCACTTCCGTGGACCCCGAGAGGAAGAGCGAGGAATAGAGCGGAGGGCAGCGTTGAAGACAGTGTCATGAAAAAGGAGGAGAGCGCGAGAGAGAGGCAGAAGGGAGAGGTCAGAGAGAGCAGCACTGAGGGTAAATAGGGTCCAGTCTGACTTAGCAAACTGCCACCTAGGAAAAGAGAGGGAAGGGCGAAAAGAGAAAAAGGAAACAAGGATGGGGAAATGATCACTTCCATGGAGGTCATCAAGAACCTGCCACGTGAAATCTAAGTAAAGAGAAGAAGAGCAGAGAGAAAGATCAAGACAAGAAAGGGTGCGAGTCCGAGAGTCCAAATGAGTGGGCTCACCAGAATTCAGAAGAGACAGGGAAGAAGAGAGGAGAAACGGCTCAAGGAGGCGACCCCGGGTATTCGTCAGAACGTCACCCCAAAGAGAATGACGACAATTGAAGTCACCCAGCAGGAGCACAGCCTCCGGCAAGGAGTCTAGGAGGTGTTTCAAATCAGGAAGAGAGAGCGGGACACTCGGGGGGAGATAAAGGGAACAAACTGTGTACCATTTCCCCACAAAGATACGAGCAGCAGAACAATGGAGAGGCGAAGGAAAAAGCAAAGGAACAAAGGGAACATCAGCACGAATCAAGAGAGCAGAAGAATTAGAAGCCCCAGCAACAGCTGGGGGGGGGGGAGGGGAGAGAAAGGAATAGCCACGAAAACGACCAGGACGAGCACCAAGCATTGGCTCCTGGAGACAGACACAAAGGGGCGAAAACCGCGAAATCAGAAGTTGGAGTTCGAGGAAATTGGCGTAATAACCTCGAACGTTCCATTGAAGAATGGACAACGACGAGAAGAGAAAGGACAAAAACAGAGAACAAGGAAGAAACAAAGGCGAAAGAGCAACAGAGCTCGTTAAAGAATATCAGGGTTGGGATCAGGGTCAGCAAAGTCAGGGTTAGGGGGCATGGGTAAACTGAGCAAAGACGGAGGGAAGGAAACGGGAGAACAGATCAGAGGTGGGCGGGCGGGGTCCGGAGGAGGAGGAGGAGGAAGAGGAGGAGACAACGGAGAGGAGCAGTCAAGGACAGCAGCAGGAAGAGGGGGAGTAGAAAGAGGGGAGCGCACCTCAGCAAGAGCAGCAACCGAAAGGGAAGCAGGGGCCAAAGAAACCTCCATAGCAGGAACAGGGGGCGCAATCACTGAAACGGGAGGGGAAGGAGCAACAGAGCCAGAAGTAGGAGCTGAGGAAGAAAGCGAAGCCTTCTTACCCGCCGGGGAGGAGGAAGGAGAGGAGCCAGGCTTTCGCTTCTGACTTAAAGAGACCGGTGTCCCAGCAACTACGTACCAGGCAACGGATTCCAGTGTCTCAACAGAAGCCGAACGAGAGCACACACGACGGCCGTTAGGAGAGCGATGGACATCCGCCTGCACCGACAGGCGGTGGGGAGAGCCGATAGATGGAGGAAGAGGCTGGGAAGCAGGATCGGAGGGGGACGAGGAAGAAGACACAGGAGACACGACAGACCGGGTAGAAGGAAGGGGAACCCCAGACAGAGGACCAGGAGGAGGACCCTTCGGGAGAGAACCCAAAGGAACAAAGGAGGGGGCAGTGGGCGCATCAGGGTCCAAGGCTCGGAAACGGTTGTGAGTCTGAGGAAGGCGGGAAGGACGAGGAGAGGAAGAGCGCAACACGCGAGCATAAGAGATATTAGCAAAAGGCGGGAGCCGGCGAACCTGGCGCCTCGCCTCAGGAAAAGATAAACGCTCCTGGTGCTTCAAGTTGAGGACGGCTGCCTCAAGCTTGTAATGGACACACGCACGGGAGAAGGTAGGATGGGCCTCACCGCAGTTGAGGCAACGAGCCTGGGGAGAAGTGCACTCCGACTTAGAGTGACCTTCACTCCCACACAAAGGACAGAGAGAGACAATCCCAGAGCAGCGGAGGGCACCATGCCCAAACCTCCAGCACTTGTTACAAAGTCGAGGAGAAGGAATATACTCCTGGACAGAGCACCTAGCACCAGCAAGAATGACAGAGGATGGAACGGTCCTACCATCAAAGGTGATCTTCACAACGCGAAGGGGTTGACGGCTACGACCACGAGGGGGACGAGTAAACGAGTCAACCTGGAATACAGAATGGCCTTGGGCATTAAGGATATGCCGAATATCATCGTGGCAATCCTGCAGATTCCGAATACCGGTTGCAACATGGGGTGGGAGGAGAATAGTGCCAACACTGGCATTCATCTGAACGTTCTTGGAGACCCGAACAGGGATCTCGCCAAGGCAAGATAAGGCAGCCAAGCGGGAAGCCGCATCCTGAGAAGGAGCAGCAACAACAAGTGTACCGAGACGAGTGGGGTAGAAAGTAACAGACGCATCCACGGAATCTACAAGATGCCAATGGAGGGAGAAATCGTCAGGAGGCGCAGAATCAAGAGGGAGGAGATTAAAGTATTTGGCCCATGAAGCAGGACCAAACAAGGCCTGATACGCATCATCACGGGAAGGAATCGAGCGAGTGCGGTTGGGGCGCGAACGGCGTTGAGAACCCCTTGAGAGAGAGGGGTCAAAAGGCGCAGTAGTCACAACGAAAGACTTAGCCACACCAGGGGACGAAGTGGTCACCACCGGGGGCTGGAGGCTCGACCCAACCACAGAGGAGGGAGGGGAGCTGGGGGAAGAAGTCAGGACGGTCAAAGGAGGAGCAAGGTCGGGGCCCAACGCAGCGGGAGCTACAGAGCCTGGTCTTCCAATACAGGCCGACTCGGGGGCTTGGTCGCCCACCCACGAGCCTGAGAGGGTACAACGGAAACATTCAACGACATAGAGACGAAAAGTGACAAATTCATCCACGAATGTGCCCCCATACCCACCATGGAGTCACAATTAGAGGCAGGACACCCAACAGGAAGCTATCGCCGATCATGCCGGGGCCCCCTAGGGGTGCGTCGTGAGTATACGCCCCACAAACGCCACCTTAAGAACCGTCAGTCCGTCGAGATCGGGTTCAGCGACGAAAGGGGGATTGACAATAAAAGGTTCCCCTCGCTCGAGACGTTGGGTACTACAGTTCTACGGGTGCAAGAGTATGCCTCCTCAAGCACCCGGGCGTCAAAATAGAAAGAAGTCCAAAGAAATAATCCAAAACAAGCAAAAGGTCGGCAGGAAACGACAAGCAGATAGGAGAAGAGGGGGGAGAAAAACGAAACATAAGGAAAAGGAAAAGCGATCCGGCACAATTGGAGAAGACAGCAGCAGGAGTGCAAGGCCAGAAAAGGACAGAGGACTGCCCAACGGAGCATCACACTCCGGCAGCCGTCCACCAAGCCCCCTCACGACGCCAACGGGCCGGATGGGGAGGGGGAAGTAAATAAGTAAT
The DNA here is from genome assembly GCF_040958095.1 of Procambarus clarkii. Classification (NCBI taxonomy): domain Eukaryota; kingdom Metazoa; phylum Arthropoda; class Malacostraca; order Decapoda; family Cambaridae; genus Procambarus; species Procambarus clarkii. The sequence continues at coordinate 9,711,265 of NC_091226.1, forward strand.
TATCAAAAGAAGGCACCAAACCGGGAAGGCTATGTAGCACCATCAAATACGCAAAATAATCAGAGGGCGCTAAATATCACCAAGGATGCCAATACGAGAACAAAAACGCATAAGGCGAACGATATCAAAAGTATCCGAGTCACCTAGAATTCTATTGAGGGACAGGTGACCGCGAGGGGTGGTCGAAAAGCAAGACACACGCTCGTCCTGGAAGTCAGGACATTCAAGAAGGACATGCACGACCGTAAGAGGGACAATGCAACTAGGACAATAAGGAGCAGGGAGGCGCTCCATCAAGCCAAGGAAGTGAAAAATTTAGACAATGCACAATTTAATGAATGATTAAAAAATGATTAGCATGGATTAGCAGTTCAAAAGAATTATGACTATTACATATCAACACGACTTCTTAATGATCCAAGGTTAACTTGATTTAGTATGGATAATACAAACTATAATTTAAAATCTTTATTACAGATTTTTTTTTTATTAAGAAGCTTAGGTATACACAGCAATGTGCTGCTACCCTATTCTATATGGAATATTACAGAGTGTAGATAAAAAACTAGCTATAAGTTTATCTAATACTCCCATGTCACAGGATGGTTAGGCATACATGGAATCAAGGTAGAAAATACCAGCCTCAATACAAAAAACGAATCAACTCTGACTAAACAACTCTAAGCAATTTTCACAAGAGGTAAGCACTGAATCATGGAAACATTATATTATAATTACTCTTACCAGTTTCTACAAGACTTCTCTCAAACAATGTATTTTTTAACATGCTTAGGTATACAGCAATGTGCTGCTTCCCTATTCTGTATGAAGAACCACTCAGTATAGATAAAAAACCAGCTACAAGCTCATCCAACTTCCTCACTTCACAGGATGGCCAGTCATACATGGAATCAGGAGAGAACAAAATACTTAAGGCTGATCTATTAGCCCCCACTGGCAAAATCTGGGTGCAGCACAAGAATATCTTCCACTATTCCTGAGTGTATGAAGTAATTACAGAGCTCAAAGTACCTCATACCATTTGGTATGAAGTCACCGATAACAGGGCAATCACAGATATAGTATTTTTTTTTTTAAATTTTGCCATAAGGGGGGAGTTTATTGGGCAGTGCCACTCATCTTGTGAGTGGACATATCGCCATAGCAGCATGCACAACACTTCCCAAAAGGAAGAAAACCCGCTGGGTTGTTCATCCTGTCACTTGTACCCAGACACAGCTGGGACTTGCTTAACTGTCTCAAGTGAACAGCTCCTCAAACAAGAAAATTAACATCTGTCAACCCTTAAAAGCTTACGTTATCTTGCGGGTGCAAAATGGGGGAATCTTTTAAGAATAATATCAATCAACAGTAATAATATGCAAACAAGTATAGACCAAGAACTAAACCTCTTATCCACTATCTATGACAATCATCACTTTAATGATCAAAATTGCAGATATTTTACAGCACATGATGTAAACAATGTATTAACACATAATCACAATATCTCTAATTAACTTGAATGTGAGATTTTCTGAGGTTGGAAGAAAATGCACTCAGAGTGGGGACTTTTATTTTATAATAGTAAATAATAAATTAATAATAATTAAATATTATATAATAATAAACAAATAGTATAATAAGCAATAATTTTAATGTATCAAATAGTTAATTAGGGTGAATGATAAATAATTAGTGACTAATGCATAACAATAAAGTAGTAAAGAATAATTATGAATAATTATAATGATAAAGTATTAAATCAATTACAATAAATAGTTACATCTATAGTTAGTAATTGAAAGTTACATTATTTGAATTTACACTAATTACAATTCATGGAAATAATTCTTAACTATCTGCAGGCTTATCACTTTGGGGGTTCTGTCGGAGCACCCCCAATCCCGTGAGGGCCAGCAGCGCGGAACCCCTAACCCCGAAGGGCGAGCGGCGGCTGGCCGCTGTAACTTGGAATGTGACTACTCGCACTGTGGCTGTAACCGTGCCCATGACAGGTTCCCCCGACTGAGAAAGTTACCAAACCGGGTCTACTAGACAGATGTTGCAAGTGAAACAGCTTGCTTGACGAGTCAACGAAGTGCCATCCTGACGGGCCATGGGCATAGAGAGGCAAGAGCCCACCGACTAGGCCTTGCGTGGCGAGTGTTCTTCACAAACCTTTAACTAGGAATATGGCCTCGTTTCCGTGACAACAACCGTGCCCGTATCCCCGGAGAGGGCATTAAAAACCAGTCGGGTTCCTCCTGACTGAAAAAGGTACCAAACCGGTTCTACTAGGCAGATGCTGCAAGTTAAACAGCATCCTTGGTGAGACCAACGGAGCATCATTGCGACGATCCACAGAGCGTAGAGAGACAAGGTGGACCCCCCATGCCGTGTCCTTGTGAGGTGATCGTACAACAGGGATTGTACACCCAAGTAGGGGACGCTGTGCACGATGTCATAAGACTGGTCATTGTTGCAGCCCGCCCTCACAGGGACCAATCCTGTAAGGCTGGCCCCAGCGCGGGTGTGGGAAGCCGCCTACACCGAGGCCGACTCCCCAGGGCCGACTCCGTGTCTGTCGTTGTGGTCCGCCCCACGGTGGTGTCGACTTCATGGGTACAGTAGTCTGCCCCCGGGCTCGATCCATTTTCCTCGTTCATCAATGGTGTACCTTGTGCGCCTTCTGTAGTCGGTTCTGGAAGTATTAAGGCAGTAAGGGTGGGCAGAAGCGGGCATGCAGTAGGAACATGATGGGCAAGAAACCTACCCCTTAAGGGTACTGTACTGCTGGAATTAGGTGGCAAGAGGGGGGGGGGACGTTTTCCGGAAGCAAACTGGGCAACTGTCATTAATTGATAAAGCCAGGATGATACCCCGAGGAAAAACTCTGAAAAAAGGAAACACTGGCACAGAGGATAGGAGTGTCTAGAGCAAAACTAAGGGGAAAGGAGGAGAATAAGATCTACCAGGAAACTAGACTGTAGCACAGTAAGGTAACTATCAAACCGAGCAGAACTTTAGCGGAAAAGCTGGACATGTGAAAAAGAGGGGGGGGAGTAACAAGTTACCGTATCTGGAGCAAAGGTAGAAGTTTAACCAGGAGGGGAATCTAGCAAGTAATAACTCAATTCAAATATAATCCAATATAATAATATAAAACAATAGATCACATCAAAATAATAAAAATATATATATATATAACCAATATATATAATATCAAATCAATATATAAACAAACAATAAATCAAATATAAGAAACAGGTCTTTAAGGCGTAACTGCAACATGCTTGTGTCCGGAGCGAGATGAATACAACAAATTATAAGGATGGTAACCGAGTCCATTACAATGATTTCCATAGTATGTTGGCCTCCAAATGCATGCTAGAGCCGAATAGTTAGCCTAAAAAACTGCCTCAAGAGGCGCCGATGAGTTCAGTTTGAGTGTCAATGAGCATTCTGCGAGCAGCAGTACCCCGAGAACTTCAACAAGATCTTGTAGATCTGAGGCAAAGTGAAATGGACACCAGTAAGACTAGGGATCCGTAAATGTAAAAGAATTGTAAGCCCCTTTTGTGTTTGTTTGGTACAGTATTGTGTACATTTATTTCTTTTTGTTTTTCTTGTTTTTCCGGCAATCAGCTTTTTTTATGCAGTCAAGTATAGACCCAGAACTTAACCTCTTATCCACTATCTATGACAATAATCACTTTAATGATCTAAATTGCAGATATTTTGCAGCACATGATGTAAACAATGTATTAACTCATAGTCACAATATCTCTGTAATCAATTTGAACGTTAGATCCCTAGGCAAACACTTCGATGATGTTAGTGCCTTGATTGAAGCTATTGACAACAATTTCTCTTTTATTATACTTACTGAAACATGGTTGAAAGATGATACTACTCAACTCTTTAACATGCCTAACTACTCAGCAATCCACAACTGTCGTCAACTTCAGAGAGGTGGTGGCACTGCTCTTTACTACCACCAAGAACTAACATGCTTAAAAGAAATTAGAACTAGAGACTGCTATGGGGAGTATATCTTCGCCAGCTTCAGAGTCAAGGGTGCCGAGTCTATCCTGTCTGTGGGTGCAGTTTATAGAATTCCTAACACTGATGTGTCCGAATTCAACTCAAACCTTAGAAATCTAATACTTGATAACAGACTGAACAAAAACCACCTAATTATCGCAGGGGACTTTAATATTGACCTCTGCGAGCCAGAACACCCTACTGCTGTTAGCTTCCTCAACTGTATGAATTCCTGCTTCCTCATACCCTTAATCACTAGACCTACTAGAATCACTGATAGCACTGCCACGACTCTAGATCACATCTGGACAAATATAACCTCTCCGCTTACTTCAGGTATAATCACCGATAGCACTACAGACCATTACCCCACATTTCTCTTAACTAACATTAGCAAACCACCTCTTGAGTCAAGAGAGATACGTTTTTGACTACACAATGAAACTGCTATAGACAATTTTATAACTGCTACTGATAATGTCAACTGGGAGTCCGAGTTAGGTAACATAGAGGACATCAACCTAGCAGTTCAATCTTTTGTTCAAAAAACTCTTAGCCTTTATAATACCCACTGTCCTATGCTTACAAAACAAATCACAACCAAAAGGCTTAACAATCCCTGGCTTACAAAGGGAATACTTAAATCTATTAATAAAAAACATGACCTTGAGAAAAAGTATAGGTTAGGGATTGTCTCCAAAGAATTCTCAAAGAATTACTCATTATTGCTATCTAAGATAATTAGACGAGCCAAAACTAAATACTACGAAGATAAATTTACCCAAATAAAGAGCAACATTAAACAAACATGGAGAACAATTTCACAAATATTGGGATCAAAGAAGTCTTTAAATAACAAACCGACTCTCCTGTCTAATAACGATGGTCAGCTTTCAGCCTCTGATTCTGCTATTGGGTTCAATAGGTTCTTCTCTTCCATTGGTTCATCCCTTGCTAATGATATTCCATCTTCCAGTACTGACATTAAGGACTATCTTACAGGGAACTATCCCCAGTCTCTGTACCTAAAGCCTATTAATTCCATTGACGTCAATGAGATAATCCTTTCCCTTAAAACCAAGTCTGGTGCCCTTGAGGAGATACCAACTTTAATCTACAAAAAAAACTCCAGATCTTTAGCCCCTGCTATTGCTCTGCTCTTCAACAAGTCACTTGAACTCCAAACCTTTCCAGATATTCTAAAAAAGCGAGAGTAACGCCTGTCCACAAATGTGGTGATCTCACAGATGTTAACAACTACAGACCTATATCAATCCTACCTAACTTGTCAAAAATTTTTGAAAAACTAATCTATAAGCAGCTTTACTCATATCTAGCCAAACTCAATATACTTAGCCCTTGCCAATATGGCTTCAGGCCCCAAAAAAGCACTAACGATGCACTTATTAGTATGCTTAACTCGATTCATACAGCTCTTGATAAAAATGAGTTCCCTGTTGGGTTATTTGTGGACCTGCGTAAAGCTTTCGATACTGTCAACCACCAAAACCTTCTTCTTAAATTACATCATTATGGTGTCAGAGGACACTCCCTACAATACCTCAAATCCTACCTTACTGACAGGCTCCAATGTGTTTCTGTGAATAATACAATTTCTCCCACCCTACCCATCAACATTGGTGTTCCCCAGGGCAGCATACTTGGCCCTCTCCTCTTTCTCATCTACATTAATGACCTTCCAAATGCCTCCCAACACCTCAAACCAATCCTATTTGCTGACGACACAACCTTCATTTACTCCAGTCCTGATCCCCTTGCTCTAAATGCCACAGTAAATACTGAGCTAAATAAAGTCCATCTGTGGCTAACTGCCAACAAACTCACCCTTAACATTGACAAAACTTTCTATATTCTGTTTGGCAATAAATCCTCTAATCAAATAAATCTCAAAATAAACAATACCCAAATTTGTAACAAATTAGATGGCAAATTCCTTGGCATTCTCATTGACCACAAGCTGAATTTCCAGGGACACATTCTAAACATATCAAAAAAAGTTTCAAAAACTGTGGGCATTCTTTCTAAGATCAGATATTATGTACCACGCCCTGCCCTGGTGACTCTCTATTACTCCCTTATCTATCCATATCTCAACTATGGTATTTGTGCTTGGGGCTCTACTACCCAAAATCACTTACGTCCTCTAATTACTCAACACAAAGCTGCTATTAGGACAATATCCAATTCTGGCCCCAGACATCACTCGGTACCCCTATTCAAATCCCTGAATATGTTAGACATTAAGTCACTGCACATTCTCTCATGTGTACTATACATATACAAAACGCTAAATTGTAATGCCAATCCTGATCTCAAAAGCTTCATAGAAGGTTGTAACAGAACCCATGAGCACCACACCAGAAATAAATACAGTTTTGATATTCCTAGAGTACGACTTAATCAAACCAGAAATGCTCTTCAAATCAAGGGGCCCAGAATGTGGAATGACCTTCCCAACCATGTTAAAGACAGTACCTCTCTCAACCAGTTTAAGTTAAAAACGAAGCTATACCTAATAAATTCCCTGTAACCTATCTTACCTCTCTATTGTCAACCCATGTATGTTTTTTTTTTTTTTTTTTTTTTTTTTCAAATCAACGCTGTTTTAATGTAATTTTCTGTAATAATTTGTAATTGTATTTGTGCTGTTTTTTCAACAATGTTCCCCCCTCTTTTACCTCTATTTTTATTTGTACTCAACGCATTTTTTTCTTTTTACCCATTAGTTTTAAGCTTTAGTCAGTAGTGTTTTTTCCTGCCCGAAACGCTTTGCGTAATAGTGGCTTTAGGCATTGTATGTACTAGCTCTTATCTATAAAGCCAACAAACTTTGTAAAATCTCTTTATGTATGTACCTTTGCCTAAATAAAAATTATTATTATTATTATTATTATTATTAATTAATGCAATTAATATAATATAGTAAATTAACAGATAATGTCGAAAGTGCCACGTAGAAGTGGTCGAAAATAGTAAACAGTATCTCCCAGATCCATAATAAATTAATATTGAACGATAAGGGAATAACAAAATGAATAGTAATGCTATAAATTAGTATAGTAATTAATATTATATATATATACACATACATATGTGATGGGAAAGTGTAGATGGTAATGCAGTCCTCACTTTGGCTGATGTTAATGCCTAATCACATTTAGAGAAAAAAAAGAAAAAAAAAATGTTGACTGCTTGGCTTGTTTCCTGTGGTAAGTGAGAGGGAGGAACACGTAAAACAAATGGTATAAAGAATGAAACGTTAATTTACTTTAAACACAAATAAAAAGAAAGACAAGTCCCATGGCAATGTACAGTGCACTCAAAAAACGAAGATAAATGCAAGAACACAATATAAAATAAAATATTGAATACATAAGACAAAATAGTAAATGGTGCTGAGAATATTGGCCTTGGCTGAGACCTCCCTTAGTATACCGAGCCAGAGAGCTTAGTATGCCAGAGAGAGATGTCAACTCTTAGAGCACTAGGATATTCTGAAGTCCACAGCTCGTGTGTGGCTATTTATATGGGGGTGTCAGCCATATAAATATGGCTGACTGTAAGTACAACGCCGTCAAGTACAACGACTGTACTTGACGGCGGTGGCGTCAAGTACAGTCGTTGATCCACCAATCGGGAAGAGCGCTGGCTTGGAGTGGTAGTTTGGTTGTTGACGATGGTGGCGAGCCAGACAGGAGGGAGTGTGGAGTGGAGCGAGTTTAGGGTACGTTTTACCCCCTGGTCAAAACGTTTTGTGCTACTGGTATACGTATCTTGAAGTTAGCATCTTCTTGTTGTATATATATGAGTAACTTTATGTAGGAAAGAGCAGGCTCAATCTCTTGAAAGAGATTACCGTCACAATATATATATATATATATATATATATATATATATATATATATATATATATATATATATATATATATATATGAATATATAACTGAAAACTCACACCCCAGAAGTGACTCGAACCCATACTCCCAGAAGCAACGCAACTGGTATGTACAAGACGCCTTAATCCACTTGACCATCACGACCGGACATAATGAGGTGATAGCCGAGGCTATTTGAACCACCCCACCGCCGGCACTCGGATAGTTATCTTGGGCATAGCATTTTACCAAATCACCTCATTCTTAGGGGCACACGTGAGGAACACAAATGCGAACAAGCCAGAATGGTCCCCTGGACAATATGCAACTGAAAACTCACACCCCAGAAGTGACTCGAACCCATACTCCCAGAAGCAACGCAACTGGTATGTACAAGACGCCTTAATCCACTTGACCATCACGACCGGACATAATGAGGTGATAGCCGAGGCTATTTGAACCACCCCACCGCCGGCACTCGGATAGTTATCTTGGGCATAGCATGCCCAAGATAACTATCCTCACGTGTGCCCCTAAGAATGAGGTGATTTGGTAAAATGCTATGCCCAAGATAACTATCCGAGTGCCGGCGGTGGGGTGGTTCAAATAGCCTCGGCTATCACCTCATTATGTCCGGTCGTGATGGTCAAGTGGATTAAGGCGTCTTGTACATACCAGTTGCGTTGCTTCTGGGAGTATGGGTTCGAGTCACTTCTGGGGTGTGAGTTTTCAGTTGCATATTGTCCAGGGGACCATTCTGGCTTGTTCGCATTTGTGTTCCTCACGTGTGCCCCTAAGAATGAGGTGATTTGGTAAAATGCTATGCCCAAGATAACTATCCGAGTGCCGGCGGTGGGGTGGTTCAAATAGCCTCGGCTATCACCTCATTATGTCCGGTCGTGATGGTCAAGTGGATTAAGGCGTCTTGTACATACCAGTTGCATTGCTTCTGGGAGTATGGGTTCGAGTCACTTCTGGGGTGTGAGTTTTCAGTTGCATATTGTCCAGGGGACCATTCTGGCTTGTTCACATTTGTGTTCCTCACGTGTGCCCCTAAGAATGAGGTGATTTGGTAAAATGCTATGCCCAAGATAACTATCCGAGTGCCGGCGGTGGGGTGGTTCAAATAGCCTCGGCTATCACCTCATTATGTCCGGTCGTGATGGTCAAGTGGATTAAGGCGTCTTGTACATACCAGTTGCGTTGCTTCTGGGAGTATGGGTTCGAGTCACTTCTGGGGTGTGAGTTTTCAGTTGCATATTGTCCAGGGGACCATTCTGGCTTGTTCGCATTTGTGTTCCTCACGTGTGCCCCTAAGAATGAGGTGATTTGGTAAAATGCTATGCCCAAGATAACTATCCGAGTGCCGGCGGTGGGGTGGTTCAAATAGCCTCGGCTATCACCTCATTATGTCCGGTCGTGATGGTCAAGTGGATTAAGGCGTCTTGTACATACCAGTTGCGTTGCTTCTGGGAGTATGGGTTCGAGTCACTTCTGGGGTGTGAGTTTTCAGTTGCATATTGTCCAGGGGACCATTCTGGCTTGTTCGCATTTGTGTTCCTCACGTGTGCCCCTAAGAATGAGGTGATTTGGTAAAATGCTATGCCCAAGATAACTATCCGAGTGCCGGCGGTGGGGTGGTTCAAATAGCCTCGGCTATCACCTCATTATGTCCGGTCGTGATGGTCAAGTGGATTAAGGCGTCTTGTACATACCAGTTGCGTTGCTTCTGGGAGTATGGGTTCGAGTCACTTCTGGGGTGTGAGTTTTCAGTTGCATATTGTCCAGGGGACCATTCTGGCTTGTTCGCATTTGTGTTCCTCACGTGTGCCCCTAAGAATGAGGTGATTTGGTAAAATGCTATGCCCAAGATAACTATCCGAGTGCCGGCGGTGGGGTGGTTCAAATAGCCTCGGCTATCACCTCATTATGTCCGGTCGTGATGGTCAAGTGGATTAAGGCGTCTTGTACATACCAGTTGCGTTGCTTCTGGGAGTATGGGTTCGAGTCACTTCTGGGGTGTGAGTTTTCAGTTGCATATTGTCCAGGGGACCATTCTGGCTTGTTCGCATTTGTGTTCCTCACGTGTGCCCCTAAGAATGAGGTGATTTGGTAAAATGCTATGCCCAAGATAACTATCCGAGTGCCGGCGGTGGGGTGGTTCAAATAGCCTCGGCTATCACCTCATTATGTCCGGTCGTGATGGTCAAGTGGATTAAGGCGTCTTGTACATACCAGTTGCGTTGCTTCTGGGAGTATGGGTTCGAGTCACTTCTGGGGTGTGAGTTTTCAGTTGCATATTGTCCAGGGGACCATTCTGGCTTGTTCGCATTTGTGTTCCTCACGTGTGCCCCTAAGAATGAGGTGATTTGGTAAAATGCTATGCCCAAGATAACTATCCGAGTGCCGGCGGTGGGGTGGTTCAAATAGCCTCGGCTATCACCTCATTATGTCCGGTCGTGATGGTCAAGTGGATTAAGGCGTCTTGTACATACCAGTTGCGTTGCTTCTGGGAGTATGGGTTCGAGTCACTTCTGGGGTGTGAGTTTTCAGTTGCATATTGTCCAGGGGACCATTCTGGCTTGTTCGCATTTGTGTTCCTCACGTGTGCCCCTAAGAATGAGGTGATTTGGTAAAATGCTATGCCCAAGATAACTATCCGAGTGCCGGCGGTGGGGTGGTTCAAATAGCCTCGGCTATCACCTCATTATGTCCGGTCGTGATGGTCAAGTGGATTAAGGCGTCTTGTACATACCAGTTGCGTTGCTTCTGGGAGTATGGGTTCGAGTCACTTCTGGGGTGTGAGTTTTCAGTTGCATATTGTCCAGGGGACCATTCTGGCTTGTTCGCATTTGTGTTCCTCACGTGTGCCCCTAAGAATGAGGTGATTTGGTAAAATGCTATGCCCAAGATAACTATCCGAGTGCCGGCGGTGGGGTGGTTCAAATAGCCTCGGCTATCACCTCATTATGTCCGGTCGTGATGGTCAAGTGGATTAAGGCGTCTTGTACATACCAGTTGCGTTGCTTCTGGGAGTATGGGTTCGAGTCACTTCTGGGGTGTGAGTTTTCAGTTGCATATTGTCCAGGGGACCATTCTGGCTTGTTCGCATTTGTGTTCCTCACGTGTGCCCCTAAGAATGAGGTGATTTGGTAAAATGCTATGCCCAAGATAACTATCCGAGTGCCGGCGGTGGGGTGGTTCAAATAGCCTCGGCTATCACCTCATTATGTCCGGTCGTGATGGTCAAGTGGATTAAGGCGTCTTGTACATACCAGTTGCGTTGCTTCTGGGAGTATGGGTTCGAGTCACTTCTGGGGTGTGAGTTTTCAGTTGCATATTGTCCAGGGGACCATTCTGGCTTGTTCGCATATGAATATATATATATATATGAATATATATATATATATATGTATATATATATATATATATACATATATATATATATATATATATATATATATATATATATATATATATATATATATATATATTGTGACGGTAACGCGTTGGTGTTCGACTGTTCAAAAGCTAGGGGTATGGCCTCGTCACATATAGAAAAAAAAATAGAAAATCTGGAACTTCGTCTGTGGTAAGGTAAGGAGAAGACACACAAAACACAAGTAAATTTTAACAATGAAATTTTAATTACGTTGAAGAAAGCAAAACAAGAATAAAATGGACATACAAGTTCGTATAATAAAATCAATCAAAGTAATAAGAATAATCAAATGGCAAAATGAAAAGTTACGTTAAGACAAGTGAGCAAATAACCAGTGTACGATAAACAAAGTAAATAGGTGCCGGAATATTGGCTTCAAGCTATCACCTCTCTTAGTATACGTAAGCCTGGGGCTTAGTCTACCAACGAGACGTGTTAACTTGTCGAAAGCACGGGATATTCTGAAGACTGAGGTGGTGGCGGCCCCAGACATCAAGTAGTATGGTGGGTAGAGTGCAGTTGCAGCTGGACCCGCAGCCAATCAGCGAGGAGCAGGCGACAAGACAGGTAGTTTGGCGGTTTGAGTTGGAGCAGGTGTTCCTGGCTGCATACGTTTTGCGCTCTGGCAAACCTTGCTGGTGTTGTCGTTGTTGGATTTTTCTTCCATAGTAGTTTTATATAGATGTATGTATCGACGAACTTTGGAGGGAAGAGCAGGCTCAATCTCTTGAAGGAGATTATCGTCACAATATATATATATATATATATATATATATATATATATATATATATATATATATATATATATATATATATATATATATATATATATATATATATATATATAACAAATAACTTAGGCCCCGGGCTGCTGCATCCAGGCGCCGCTGCGTTGTTGACCCCATGACGCCGCTGCCAGTCCTCAGTCTTCCTTGAATACTCCCCCCCTACCCCTTAGTACTAGGAGCTGGGGCTGAGAACCCGTTACAGGACGGGCCCTTCGTAGAGGCAGGCACGATGAGTGGCGGGGCCGGGGCAGGTCAAAACGATTTTAGAATACATTAAGAGATAAACAAAGATAACGACAGTGGGCCACAGATTAGGATTTTTTAAAATAGACAAATTTAATACATGAAAATACGTAATAATCCAATACTATGAACTCACAAAGTTACTACCAAATAATGCAAAACTTGGGAGCTGGGAAGCCAATGCTGTATAATAGTTCAACTCAATATAAAAAAAATAAAAATACTAGACTGTAACCGTGATGATATAAATTTACAATAATTTAGTACATAATAAATAACGACAATAAGCCACAGGGAAAAAAGTACGGATACTATAAGTAGAAAGTCGAACTGAAACAGTCTAAGCGCAAAGATAGGACTGGATAATAACTGGAGAGCAGGATTACTATTTATAAGCAATAAATAGTACATTACAAATATAACGTGAAGGTTTCACTAAGAAGAGTGTAAAAGAGAGACATAAGCAGTAGAAGGATAAGATTAAGCGCAAATACTCCTTCCATAGTACTGTAACACGGGTTAGGGTTCCTCTCTCTTTACTTCTCTTCCTCTACTCCCTCTACCCGTATTCTTACTTATTATTCTCTACCAAGGGACTCCAAAACTTTTAACAAAGCCAACTCCACGCCACGTGGTCCTAAGACGATTGACCGACTTAGGATTCTACACCCAGTATGACGTGACCTAAGCTCTGAACAAAACCCTAGAGTCACCTCTGCTGCCACCACCAGACCAGTAATACAAGAGCAATGATCGAGGTCTGGATCGATCACGCTAATTAATCAACCTAGGGGCTTGATCCCCACTATAAACGATGACCTTGAGTGTGGAATAAATTACACGGTAATGATAATTCCGATTCGATGTTAGAATCGGCGCCCAATGCAACTCTGCCTCGTGTGGACCACGTGACCAGGACAAGTATACACATAAAACACATGGAAACAATAAAATGCAAATTAATAACAAATTTAATTTATTAAAAGTAAACTAAAACAAAATCTAAATATGTTCACTCCCTATCACTTTAACACTCCCTACTTGACCTGAGTGGCAAATGAGACTATTTCTATACTTAACAATAGCAACTATACCTTGGGCGACCACAGCTCTAGGTGTTGGGTGGTCTTGGGGAGAGGTAAGATGTTTGACCTCTCCCAGCTGCTCCCGTATTCACACTGATTTTTTTCCTTGTCTGGACTACCCCAGACAGAGTATTGTATTGTTCCGCATCGCTTACCCAGTTACTTTAGCAAGGTTAAGTTATAACAATTAAACTCTGTTGTACTTAATTGATCCAGACTGGTTGAATTATTTTACTGAATTAAATTACAAACATCTAACGGCAGAGCTGTTCCCGATCCCCAAAATGGTTAATAAAACTTTGAGAAATATTAGACATGTCAACCCTGCTGACCTATGACCGCCGGTCACTCCGCCTTAAAAGTTAGATCCGATTCGTGACGTCACTGATGGTGACTTAAACTCAATAATTAGAATACTCTTGATATTGTATCCAGTACTATTATACAATACAATTTTAATGCAAAATGAATAAAGGCTAATTTTCTCTAAATTATTGAATACTATAGGATGGTTCATTATACAAAATTATGAACAAAGCGTTGGTTATTTCCACCGCGAATTCCCCTGGGGGTCAGGTCACCATGCGGCTCAGCTTCCCATTCTCTTTTGTCGATAAACCACTCTGGATAATTCTTACAACAGCCTAGTTTGTTACAACCCCCCCGCACAAGCACTTAGTAAACCTTGTTAATTTGTTAAAATTCACGAGGTTTAGTATCCAAACCCACAATTCAACTCATGCCACAAACAAAAGCTAACCTAACTAATAAAATTTGACAAATAATAGTCCAACATCATAATAACCATGTTCATATTTCATAAATTTCTCAGCTGTCAACTGACAGCAATCCTCTAATATCAGGAAACATACATCCTATCCTTACTGACATAGCTAAATAACATGTCCCTACTCTACCGTCAAAAACTAGCTATTAAACTCTCTTGGCTCTTCACTAGCCAAGTCCATGTGTCCTCTAGAGCCGGCCACACCGTGCTCAAACATAACCATTAAAGTTATAAGTTCAGACTGAACTTTCAGTCATCCGGGAGCGTACTACGGAACTATCAGGTACACATCCGTGTACTAACCATTCCCCATCAAGGAACACACCTAACGTTTATTACATGTATCTAAAAATAAAAATTCCTATACTATATCACAGGTTTCAGCTGACTGTACAGCCAAGTGTTCTCACTCACTAGAAGTGTCAATGTTTATATTGGTCCGCCTCTCCTGTGTTCAAACATTCTGAAAAAAAAAATAGCACAACATAATTTTCCATAACCGTTTGTTCTGGGCTGAGACAATTACACAGGGGCTTCGATTTTGATTACTGACCAATTTATAGTTAAATTTTCATATATTATACCAGAATTATTTTAAGTCTGTTTTTCAACATTTATAAAGAATTGATTCTAACTCTGTTTTTCAACATTTAAACAAAAGTGTCCAGATGTTCTTTACACAGATGTTCAGAGCCACTTTGTTGTTTGTATCAATTGTTCATATTGAGTAATCGAAAAAAAAAATCGATGCTGCTGGATGCTGAATGTAGTCGCTGACGATGACGGTGTCGATCTTGCTTCTCCCCGTGTGTAGACATCAATACCTGGTCCTCTTGTACTCCCATCCGGTACTCCTGAATGACGACAGAGTGTAGTAGAGCGGAGTGCCAAGTGACAGCTGTAGAATACTGTTACTTCGGCCATTAATCTTGCTCTCGACAGTCCACACGCCTTCATATCAATCACAGTTCACACGGCAGTCTTGATGTTAAACTTGACGGCGCAGATGACCACAGCAGAGCAGAACTGGATGTACCAACGGTGTCTCTTAACAGGAGTGGTGTCAGAAGGTCGTAGAGGCGGGTTGCTTGTTTGCAGAACAGGTGAATCTCGTCTTCCATCATTGCTCACGTCATCTCAGGCGTTTCTTGATGTCACCAGGTTACTAGGCCGTAAACACCAACTGTGTATACCCTCGTACCGCCGACTTTAGGCCAAAGGAGACAATTTTGCGACCTTCTATTGGCGAGTCCCGGTACTCTGTAGGGAAACCGTGCCTTCCACCTGTGACCGCCTTACTTCCGCTTTCTTGTTACTTCAGATGACGTAATCATTAATCTTCCGGCGAAATTCTTGAGTACTGCTACGTGCTTTCCATTTCGTGACCTCTCCCCCAACACTGCTGGAATGGCTGCAGTCTTGATGACGCAGCAGGTGGGTAGTGGTGATCTCGAGACAGCTACCCCGGCGTTGTATGGCACCTCCGGTGACTGCTATAATGTGGACAGCTCGCTGGCCCTGACAACCTCGTTAGTGACGTGAGGCGTCGGCCGGGTGACTCTTGGACAGTCACTCATCCCCAAAGTAACTGATGTATGGGTTACTGGGTCTAGTGGGGGGAGGGCTTTGTGTAACGTGCCTCCCCCCTCGGTCTTTACAGACAAGGGTTCACGTGTGGCTGGAACAACTGGGTCGGTGTACCAATCAGACCTGGGAACAGACAGACACAACACAGCGGAAGCATAGATATACTCTGGGTTTGGTGGAGGTGGAACCCCAGAGCACGGTAAAAGTTGCTACCTGAGTTAAGTATAGACATAGTACATCTCATTGCCTTTACAGGAAAATCTAATCAATACTAAATTATACTAACTAAGGAAGTTACTTTACTGTACAGCGCGAGATCTCGTCACCATAGGGTGGCGAGACTGCACCTGACTACTGATGAGCGATGACAGAGGGTCATCCTCATCTTCTGACTCGTCGGTGAAGCCATGAGTCAGCACTGCTGAGTCAGGAACTAGACCCGCTGAAGGCAGTTCTAATTCCTCTCTAGCATGATAATGTTTCAATTTATTCACGTGAATTGTCCTTTCCACCTGGTCCTCGAACACTCCTTTTATAACAAGATTAACCGGCCCCGCCCTTTTAATTACTCTATAGGGTCCTCGCCACCTCGGAGCTAGTTTCCTGCTCTGATTGGCGGGCGCAGCCTCATTCACTCTCAATACGAGGCTTCCTTCCTTCAACTCAAGAGGGCGCACTTTCTTGTCATAAAAATGAGCATACCGAGTCCGTGCCTTCTTGGACGCTTCAGCTGCAATATTCCATGCATTTCTCATTTTACCAAGAACCTCTGAAGGATAGTCCTCCCCGTATGCAACATTATGTCTGTTAAGCAGACCTGACGGGAAATTGCATGAATTACCAGTAAACAAATGAAGTGGTTGGGTGTTAATTGATTGGTGGATGGCAGTATTCAAGGCGAACTGAACATAGGGTAGGTGTTCATCCCAGGTGTTTGCATCATGTTCAGCAAGGATTGCAAGCATATCCTTGACTGAACGATTAGTCCGTTCCGTCATTCCGTTTGCTTGTGGGTGGTAGGCTGTTGTAAAAGCCGAAGTTGTCTCTAAAATCTTACAAACTTCTCTAAATATATTCCCATTGAATTCTTGACCCCGGTCAGAGACTAAAACTTTAGGAGGTCCGAATACAGTAACGAACCTACGCAAGAACGCATCTGCAACCGTACGAGAATCCTTCTGAGGTAATGCAACTAGTGTAGTGTATCTAGACAGATGGTCAACTAGCACCAACACATATCTGTTACCCGCATGACTGTGGTGTAAATCAATCAGATCGGCCCCCACACGATCTAACGGTTCACGAATTTCAGGGAATTCCTGAAGTGGGGCTTGTACCTTAAGGGTACCTTTCCTCCTCTGGCAACGAGGGCACGACTTCACGAAATTGATTACCTCAGAAAGTAATCCTGGAAAATAAAATAGAGACTTTGCTTTTAAGTGGGTTTTAAAGATCCCCGGATGCCCTGCAATTTTTGAAGCATGTGCGAGCTTTAACGCTGATGACCGCAACGCGTCCGGAATAACTAGCTGAAATACTGCCCTATCATTCTGGCTATTAACATAATACAGGACGCCCTGTTTCATCTCAAAATCATGTATAGGTAAGTTCTTTTTCTTTTTCGGGTATTTTCCTCCCTCTAAATACTCAATAATTTCTTTCCATCTAGGCTCGCTCATCTGGTATTTTCTCATTTTATCTGATGGAATGGTTTCAATGTTTTCATTAATCTGCATTGCCGCTATATTTCTACTTAGCGTATCTGGCACAACATGTGCTGGACCAGGCTTGTACAAGATCTGGAATGAGTGGGCCGAAAGTTCGTGAGACCAGCGTGACATTCGTGGGCATTTTGTTCGCTTCTTAAATATGTGTGTTAACGCTCGATGGTCTGTGTAGATTACAAAATGCCGCTGAAATAGGTAAGGCTCGAAATACCTAACTGATTCTACTACTGCCAGTGCCTCCCGATCCGTAGCTGAATAGCGAACTTCAGGTCCTTTGACCTTCCTACTGAAATAGGCTACTGGATGGGGTAAATTATCTGCGTCTCGCTGAATTAAGCACCCGCCAATAGCTATACCGCTGGCGTCAGTGTGCACTTCCCACTCTTTATCAAAATCAGGAATAGCCAATACCGGTGTCGTGATTAGTTGGTCTTTCAGTTTGCGATAGGCCTCGTCATGTTCAGATTTCCACACAAACTTCGCATTTTTCTTTGTCAGATCAGTCAGGGGTGCTGAAATGCCAGCGAAACCTTCAATGTGACGACGAAAATATCCGGCCGCCCCCAAAAACCTACGCACGTCCTTTGCTGTCCTTGGAGTAGGCATGTCAGCAATGGCGCGGCAAGAATCTGGGTCAGGTCGGATACCGTCTGGGCACACCTGGAACCCCAGAAATTTGAATTTCTGAGCCGCCAAGGTGCACTTCTGAACATTCAGCCTGAAACCTGCCTGATCTAACAACTTCAAAGTCTCAGTCAAGTCCTGTAGGTGTTCCTCAAACGTCCTGGAATATATCACAACATCATCCAGGTACGCTAAAGAATGCCTACCCAGTACCGGACTAAGGATAAAGTTGATGGCCCTCTGAAACGACGAAGGCGCTGTCTTCAAACCAAACGGCATCCTACGGAATTGATAAGTGTGCCTACCATCCGAGAATGCTGTTTTTTCCCTATCTTGTTCTGCCACCGGAATCGCCCAATACGCCGATTTTGCGTCAAGAGTTGAGAAATACTTAGCAGCACCAAATTGATCTATTATCTCCTGTATTCGGGGCAACGGATACACATCACCCTTAGTTAGTTCGTTCACCTTCCGGTAGTCAACACAGAAACGATAACTACCGTCCGGTTTCCGAACTAGCACAACAGGAGAGAGCCACGGTGACGTACTAGGCTCTATCACGCCCTGTCTCAACATTTTCTGGCACTCCTCCCTGATAATGTTCTTTGCCTGTTCCGGCAACCTCCACTGTCTTGTGTACACAGGCAAATGGTCACCAGTTGGAATGGTGTGCTCGATCTTATCAAGGAGACCAATCTGGTCATCCTCTGTCGCAAACAATTTCGGGAATTTTCGTAAAACTCCTCTCAGTGCCTTCCTATCTGCCTGTGCAACATGTTGCAAATCAAGTGCTGAAATTAATTTTTCCACTTCCTCAACATTCTGTGCAACATTTCTCGTCTCGTATTGTACTTTGGATGGTGTTTTAGTATTCAACATATTCAGTGCACTACATTGTGCAGTGACGGCTGGCGTCTCAGCTGACTCATGGTGAAAGATTTCTGTGTCCTCCACCATGGTTCCCTGAGATACCCTATCACCTGCCCTGAAGCGAAAAGTCTTATGTGAAAGATTGACAACTGGAATGAGTGCACCTTTATCGAGCACTACAACTAAGTGATGAGGAATTAATAAACTATCACATCTCCCAGCCACCTGAAGGGTGGTACCTGGTTGTATGTGACGTCCCACGGCTACTTTAATAAATTTAACAGAATGTGATGGGCAACTCTGTTTGGTCAATGCATGCAAGGCGCATGACCTCTTAACTGTGTCTGGAAGAGACTTAAAAATCAATTTTGGATAGTGCGCATTATATTTCAGCTTCCTCTTAATTGAAGCTACAACTGGGGGATGGTCGATCATCTCCACTGGGTAGGAAGTCTGTCCCAACTGCAACCTGCAGTTCCTAGCCCCTTTTTGAGCAGACAAGGAATAATCAAATCGCGACAGAAAATCAGTTCCCATTAAGATGTGACCAGGAAAATCAAGGTTCTCTACGATCGTACATGTGTGAGGCTGCAATTCCCCATCAATCTCAAAATTAACTGTACCTTGACCTACGATCTCAATCTTTTCCCCATTGACTGCTGTTAATGTCTTTGCGCAACGTTGAAGACGTGCATACTTAAAATTGCTGAAGGCTGACTTTTTAATTACCGTCGCCTGGCTTCCTGTATCAACAAAAGCCGTCAATCTCACACCTTCCACTTTCACCTCAAAAGTAGGCCTGCCATCACTAGGAGCCTGCTTTCATGCTTTCGTAGGAGTGACTTCGCAATCCCTCTGTATATGCCCGCGCTTCCAGCAGGAGTAACACCTCCACGGATCTCTGTTGGTACCCCGCGCAGGGTGGCTCGAACTTGCAGCTGAGGGCTGCTTCCCGCTTGATGAACCCGCGCCACAGTGACTCGGCTTGGCTCCCTCGCCTTTACTTACCGCCTCTACGTATGGCGACAACTGAGTGCCCGATGTCCCTGCGCGCGTCTGCCTGTCTAGGGCTGTGGCGGCCTGTTGGACTAGGTCTTCATAACTCACACCCGCTCTCCCCGCAAGGAACAATGGCCCCATATCGGAAGGTAACGTTTTGCAGAACAACTCTTTAGCGAATTGCTCTGCCTGACTCGAATCGAACCCCAGTTCCTTAGTGAGGTCGTCAACCCTTCTCTTTAATATTGACCCGAAATCCTTGACAGTGCTTCGGTCATCCCTCTTAAGGGACTCGAGATAAAAGTAAGCCTCATCCTCCGAAACCCTGTCTTTGAATCTGCCCCTAATCGCTTGGACAAACTGAGGCCAAGATGTCAGGTGCTGAAACTCTGTAAATCCCGCCAGTGGACCGGCTACGTGCACGCAAGCCCCCATAGCGAGAGCAATTTTCGATCTATCCCCCGGGACAGCTTCCAGCATCGAACCAATTTCACAAAGCCAGTCTTCCACCTGGCGGTTGCGTTCCACCTTAATGAGCGACAACTCCCTACCTCTGAGTGTCGGCAGAGTCAACTTGGGAATCAGACTCACAAGTCCCTCTGCATGTGACGCGGAGCTACTGGCAGTGGGTGGGTCCCGGGGTTGGGGACTGGGTTGAGGTTGGGGTTTGGCCTGAGGTATGGTGTGGGTGGCCTCGGGTTGGGGTGTGGATTGAGGTTGGGGTTGAGGCTGAGGTATGGTGTGGGTGGCCTCGGGTTGGGGTGTGGATTGAGGTTGGGGTTGAGGCTGAGGTATGGTGTGGGTGGCCTCGGGTTGGGGTGTGGATTGAGGTTGGGGTTGAGGCTGAGGTATGGTGTGGGTGGCCTCGGGTTGGGGTGTGGATTGAGGTTGGGGTTGAGGCTGAGGTATGGTGTGGGTGGCCTCGGGTTGGGGTGTGGATTGAGGTTGGGGTGGGTATGGGGTGGCCTGGGGTTGGAATGGGTATGGGGTGGCCTGGGGTTGGAATGGGTATGGGTATGGGTATGGGGTGGCCTGGGGTTGGAATGGGTATGGGGTGGCCTGGGGTTGGAATGGGTATGGGTATGGGTATGGGGTGGCCTGGGGTTGGAATGGGTATGGAGTGGCCTGGGGTTGGGGGAAGGGTTGGTATGGGAATTGAGGATGGGGTAGGTATGGGAATTGAGGATGGGGTAGGTTTTGTTGTAGTGACGGATGAGGTGTACCTAGGTGTTGTGGGTGCTGTGGTATTGGTGTTATGTTGGGTAGTTCCTGCTGTTGGTGTGGTTGTTCATGTTCCCGTTGAACGGGTTGCTGTTCTCTACCGAGCGAAGTGGGACGTCCTGCCATACTAACTGAGGCCCCCTGTCTACCCTGCTGGCATGGCGTCGATGTTATTTGTGGGGGAACCCAAGACGGCTCTCCCCACTCATGGGACGACTCCTCGCAAGACTCCCCACTCATGTCAATAATAGTATCGCTACCTGAGCGATCCCCAGTGGTGTCGGAAGAGGTTCTATCCTCTACACTCCCATTCCCACTGGTCCCTACTGACTGGTCATTATCAGGGTTAAACATTTTCTGTGATTCCTGGTGTGCCACGTCTCTTCTAAACTACCCTTTAGTACACCCTCGACCCGGACTCACTACAACCGTGATCTTACACCAATAAAAAAAATCACAACTCTTTTTCTAAGAGAAAACTACTAAATTCCAAAAATAGGAAATACAACGATTTATCGAGAGAATCGCTGAAGTGAATCCAATGAATGAGTGTCTGCCCCGCACTCGTGTCTGCCCGTGAAATATCCCGCAGTTCTATTGCTGAAACCTAAGTCCTTTACGTTAAAAAAATTAAAGAATCTAATTTATATAAAACAATTTAAATGATAACGCAACTAACGCGCAGCACTCGTGATGGATTAATAAAGAATATTTACTGTACTTGAATACTAAACGCGCTTGAAGTGAGCAGCGTGGCCACTGATGACTGATGGAGCGGGACCAGCTGCGCTGAAAAAAAACTAAGTCCCGCGCTTTTTCGCTTAAACGCTGAAAAATCAAAATTTTTGTTCTGAAGGAAAATAACTAGTTTTACGTTAATAAACCGCTCTAGTGATTAATATAGACACCCAGGACCTATATATGCTTACCAAAAATTGAATTTTTATCAAAAAACTGCGTTTTTACTCAATTGCTGGACTCTGCCAATTTTTCTGACTCCGAGGGAAAAAATTTCTATCACCCCAAATATCACAAAACTCCTTTAATTCAAAAAAATTTGGGTTTCTCGTTTCCAGATATAAATACGTTATTATTTACTACTGACGTTGTATACAGAACAATACTGACACATCGGGCGGTTTCAACACTCATTAATGCGAATTTTCGTCAAAATCCGAGATTTTCACCTCAAATGGACTCTGACAAAATTACAACACGATTTTCTCGAAAAATAACTAAATTCGGCAAAAATGTAATTATCACTGTTTAATGCTTACGGACAGAATTACGTCCCTTGCGCGCACTAGAGAGTAATACTGACCCCAGAATATACACGAAACATGAAAATTAGAATTTCCGCCAAAAAGTCAGATTCTAGCCCAAGCTGGACTTAGAAAATTTTCCACCTACGTTTCTACTGAAAACAGAGTTCTAAGTCTAAAACACAATTCTACCGTCTTACTGGTAAAAACTAGAAAATATCACCCGCATCGACTGGGGAATCCTAATGATACCCAGATCATACACGTGACCCACGAATACAAATTAATTACAGTTAACGACTTTCCGACATCGACTTAGCCGAAAACTTATCCCAAAATACTTAGAAATATTCCGCGGACAAATAACATTTACACGCAACTTACTATCCCTTAAACTCCTTCACTTATCTATCGTGACCGACATATAGCCCTAAGTCCAGAGGATTAACAACGCCTCTGACTTAGACTAATAGAACAGGGAATAACAAAACAACGTACGCACTTAGCCTAATATGCAAGAAAACGCTAAACACTTGGGAAAAATTTTAACCGGGGATTGAATTTAGGGGAAAAAAATTAATCTAGAACAACGCAAAATAATTGGAAAATTACTTTATAAATTGAAGTATACTTAATTAAAAAAAATGCACTCGACTTAATCTTATAATTGCTCCTACCGGCTCGCCGTACCACACCTAGCCTAGAGGCCACACCATCTAGGTTCCAACAGAGCGACACGCAGCTTTCAGCAACAATTATGACTAGGGACGACTCAACCTCCACTAAGTGTGCGATCACTTAGTTGTTGAATCGCTGCTAGGTAGGTTACTAGTCCGTCCCTCGGAGGCCGCAACGCCCTTCACGGATTACGTTTTTCCTAGCGTTTTGGGTCGTCTAATAACGCCCTCGGACTATCTACTGGCGTCCCACAGATATATCCGCCCCCGACAGCCCTCAAGGAACTGCTGTTGAGAGTATGGCGGCTCCCAACACCTCTGAATTAATTGCAATGGGTCGAGTATGGTACCCAGTCCAATCAACTCGGAGCGGTCTCCTTTTCAATAAATCTAATTTTAATAGCCTAATCTTACTAACTAACCTTAATCATATCAGCCCGCATGACCCAAGATTCGCCAATCCCCACTCAAACGCACTTGTGGGGCGCACTGCTAATCCTGGCCCGCGGCTGTCTCCTTAGCATCCGCGCACGTGTTCGAACGGCTAGACGCGTGAGCCTTTCAACAATTTCAAACAAAATTGTTGAAACCACCGCTGTGCACCATTGTAACACGGGTTAGGGTTCCTCTCTCTTTACTTCTCTTCCTCTACTCCCTCTACCCGTATTCTTACTTATTATTCTCTACCAAGGGACTCCAAAACTTTTAACAAAGCCAACTCCACGCCACGTGGTCCTAAGACGATTGACCGACTTAGGATTCTACACCCAGTATGACGTGACCTAAGCTCTGAACAAAACCCTAGAGTCACCTCTGCTGCCACCACCAGACCAGTAATACAAGAGCAATGATCGAGGTCTGGATCGATCACGCTAATTAATCAACCTAGGGGCTTGATCCCCACTATAAACGATGACCTTGAGTGTGGAATAAATTACACGGTAATGATAATTCCGATTCGATGTTAGAATCGGCGCCCAATGCAACTCTGCCTCGTGTGGACCACGTGACCAGGACAAGTATACACATAAAACACATGGAAACAATAAAATGCAAATTAATAACAAATTTAATTTATTAAAAGTAAACTAAAACAAAATCTAAATATGTTCACTCCCTATCACTTTAACACTCCCTACTTGACCTGAGTGGCAAATGAGACTATTTCTATACTTAACAATAGCAACTATACCTTGGGCGACCACAGCTCTAGGTGTTGGGTGGTCTTGGGGAGAGGTAAGATGTTTGACCTCTCCCAGCTGCTCCCGTATTCACACTGATTTTTTTCCTTGTCTGGACTACCCCAGACAGAGTATTGTATTGTTCCGCATCGCTTACCCAGTTACTTTAGCAAGGTTAAGTTATAACAATTAAACTCTGTTGTACTTAATTGATCCAGACTGGTTGAATTATTTTACTGAATTAAATTACAAACATCTAACGGCAGAGCTGTTCCCGATCCCCAAAATGGTTAATAAAACTTTGAGAAATATTAGACATGTCAACCCTGCTGACCTATGACCGCCGGTCACTCCGCCTTAAAAGTTAGATCCGATTCGTGACGTCACTGATGGTGACTTAAACTCAATAATTAGAATACTCTTGATATTGTATCCAGTACTATTATACAATACAATTTTAATGCAAAATGAATAAAGGCTAATTTTCTCTAAATTATTGAATACTATAGGATGGTTCATTATACAAAATTATGAACAAAGCGTTGGTTATTTCCACCGCGAATTCCCCTGGGGGTCAGGTCACCATGCGGCTCAGCTTCCCATTCTCTTTTGTCGATAAACCACTCTGGATAATTCTTACAACAGCCTAGTTTGTTACAGTACTATAGGTCGCAGGACCGTTAGCCCACTAACAGGGCGGGGCCCCGCCCAGCTAAGGGCTCCACTGGGGTCCCGGCTAAGGGCTTAACGGACTGGCCCAGCTAAGGGGCCGTCCGAGGGGGCATGACTGACGTGCCCAGCTAAGGGGCCGTCTGAGGGGACATGACTGACGTGCCCAGCTAAATGCTGTGACTACGGATGCCTATGACTAAGGAAAAGGCAGGACTGCAAAAAGTGCCTCACAAAAGGGGAGGTAAAGCAGTAAAGAAAGTGAAAGTAATAATATAGTATGAGAACTAACGCCGCCAGCATAGCACTTGTTATAAAAATATATGTGTGGTGGTCTTTCTATGGGGGAACTGGTACTATTAAGGGGTAAGGGTAGTTAGAAGACAGAGTATCAAATATGGGAGAGCTAAAAGGCCCGGCCCCCAAAATAAACTATCCACAGTAATAATACCTTGCTACTAGACCATATATGTCAGTCTAAGGGTTGATCAATGCACTCCCACACAGGAAGAAGGGATACTCTGTTCTCAGGTACTTATTTATTAACCCCTTAACAGCCCCCCATATACATTCACACCAATAACAATAATAATAATAACTTTACCGCACTACCTTACGTTAAAAGCCTTGGTCCACATAAGCAGGATACAATTAAGGTTTTACACTGAACACAAGCTAGGGTAACGCTCTACTATTGAATAACTTGAAGTTAGAGTCAGCTTAGGGTAGGGGACCACGTGGTTCCAATGGGACCCCCTTTAGAATAACTAGTAATATAAACCCTAAAAACACCTACTACACATAAAATAGACTACTCTACACATAGAACATAAGTATGCCAGAAATTGAATAATGTACACAGTATATACTTAGCTTGAACAAGACACAGAAATAAGGAAACGAGGAGGAAGGAGAGAGGGTTCCTTTCACTACAGCCAGCCAGCAGAGAAGACCCGACTCTCGCCATCTCTTCTCCAGCTCACTCGCTGCCAGTAGACTGCTCAACTAATCGTACAGCAGTCCTATCCCAAGTTTACTCAGATTTAAATTACAAATGATTAGAAAGTAATAGTAAGCATAGTTGGTGCCTATGTTATTATTTAATAATCAACCCCCAGCTCAGTCTTGAAATGCTCTTTGAGAAACAAGAATAGTACGTCTTACGTCTGGCAGGGAAGATACAAACAAAGCCACATCGGGTTGCGATTTCCTACTCTAACGTAGCTTAATTAGTTAAATTTTGACCTCTGGTTTCCACTGAAGAACCCAGGGTCGTAACAGCACTCATTACCCTAAAGGCCAAAGACTGTTATGCTAAATAAGCTTAAACAATAACAGAGCCATAATCCAGAGAATGATAATAACAAATAAAGCAGAGGGAGGGTAGAAATAAGGCAATTAAAACCTGGACCGAATAATAAAGAACTTAAATTAGTAGTATTATGATACAATAATAACAACATTCATGGCGTTTGGCGAGGCCAGAAGCCAAAAGGGGAATTGACATGAGATCAATAACACCAAAAAGTGATTATAACTAACATCAATATCAAATAGTAACAAGTGGAGAATAACTCAGCCAAATCTGCCAATGAAACCAAAGACCATAAGCAAAGTAGGCTTAAAACAAAAATATAGTAGTAGAAAAACCCAGAATAAACTCAATAATTACAAATAAAAGCAGAGTGGAGGGGGGGGGGGGTTGAAGTGAGGCAACCAAAAACCCGAACTGAATAGAAAAGAATTTAAATAAATATATAACATAATGTAATAAATAATATATTGCCACCAGTCAACATAAAAAGCAGCTAGGAGTCGTCTGGGATTCGTCCTGAATTCGTCCTGACGCCAACTGGAGATCATCTTGTAATCATCCTGGAACAGGAAGGCGCCAACAAGAAGGCATCATGCAGGAATCAAGAAGTCATCTTGTAGTCAACACTAAGTCACCTTGCAGGTGATCGCAGACATTCACTACTACAGGAAGACCTGGAGAAACTGGAGGAAAGGTCTAGAAAAAGGCTGCTAAAGTTCAACTCAGGAAAGTGTAAGGTAAAGAAAATAGGCAAAGGCTACAAATTCACAAGGCAAGACAAGAAATATGAGTTAGAATTAAATATATGAATATAGTAAATAACATCAACGGCGCACAAGGAAAACTGCAGCAGAAGTAGTATGTCCAACTGTAAGCAATTAATTGTGCTCAAAATAAGACTGGAATTAACTGTCAATTAAGAATAGCCGAAATTAAACAAGAAATTGTGTAATAAACCAATACTACAAAATTGCAAAGTTAATGCAGCACAAAGCTTAGGCTGGGAAGGCCAATGCCTCATGATATTTGCGCTCATAATAAAGAAACTGGACGTTAACCGTAATGATATGACAGTATTAATAATACCATATAAAATTTAGCAGCACCGGGGACTGTCATTAAATGATAAATCCAAGACGTGAAACATTAAATTTGTTAAATAATAAATTTAAAACATTGCCGAACAGGTCCAAACGGGAAATGAGAAGAGTAAGGTCAAGCACAACATAGAAATCACTGTAACGAGTAATCTTATACTCACTCCATTATCTCATTATCTTAATAGCATAACTAATTAGCACTAATTACAGAAGCTACAATCCTTTCCCCAATTATAGGTAATACTCTTCTCATCTTGTTGGAGGGAGCTGAGGTGTAGTCACCATATAAGCAAGCGATATGAGGAATGGAGGACAGTACAATTTCCACAGTCAACAATGTAGCACTCAGCGTGTACAGTTCTAATCGACCCAAGACGCTACAGCTTCAACACAGAGCAGACAGCAGACTACGACCGCATGGAGCCACCACGCTCTCGCTCCCTGAGTTCAGACACAATTCCCAATCGAGCCGCCGCGCTCTCCCACATAGAGCTCCACGACTCCGGCCTCACTCAGCTCTCTGCTCTGCTCCAGGCTTCGTCTCAACGTCTGCGACACTGCTGTATCCAGGACTACTAAATAAATATGAAACTCACTAAACACTATGTATCTAGTCAACCCAACAACGTAACATAATCGTACGTTACATCACTGTGTAAATAGATAAATAAGAAAACGTCCCACACAGGGAGGAGGAAGTAGGCCGGGAAACCTTAACCTTAACCTTAACATTTAACCAACATTAACGTAGCATGTATACAGTAACACAAACACCAATGGCAATTATGATTAGGGATTAGGGATTAACATAAACAACCGTTGCCAAATGTAAACTGCAAAATCCTGCCCCGGAACATCAGCAGCTGGACACCGCAGCTGGAACACCTGCAGCTGGACTTCGGCCACTGAAGCATCAACAGCTACTGAAGATAAATAAATAGCGGCAACAGGCCACCAGGGAAAACTTCAGTGGTAAGTAGAAGTCCAACTGCAAGATAATTAGGGACCATTAGAACATGGGAGCTAGCGTTAAGGGAACGCCGGGAACGAACTGTAGCTAAAGCTGAAGCTTTCACCTGCCAAAAGGGGGCTAGAATATCAGCAGCTAGCACGTCAGCATGCAGCTGGAATAACAACGCTGAAACAGCAACAGCTGTAACACCGACGACTGGGACAGCGACAGCTAGAACGTCAGCAGCCGGCACCTCTGCAGCTGCTGAAGATACAAAAATAGCAGGAACGGGCCAAGGGGGAAACTGACGTAGTAAGGAAAGGCAACTGCAAAACAATTTATGCTCAAAATAAGGCTGGAATATAACTCGTTAGAGAAAATGGGATTAATACATGAAGTTGAAAATAAAATACAATCAAATACAATAAACTGAAAAGGAGTGATAATAATAGGCACAACGTCAGCTGGAACACTTCAGCTGGAGCCCCGCCCGCTGGAACTTCAAGGGCTGGAACAGGAGCAGGAACGTCCACGGCAGTACCCTCGATAGCTGGAATGCAGTAGCATGGACATTAACAGTTGGGACCGCATCAACTGGAACATCAGGAACAACTTGTTCCTGTTTGACCAGCTGCCGGAGCACGGCAGCTGGTCCAACAACCGCTGGAACGTCAGCAGCTGGACCGTGTTCCACCTGAACAACAGCAAGCTGGAACAGCAACAGCTGCACCCGCAGCAGCTGGAACACCTACTGCCGGGAACGTCAGCAGCCGGAGCACCAACAGCTGCAGCAACTGGACACCAAAACTGAGCAACAACGTAGTAAGAGAGCGGCGGCTCGGACACTAGGGCAGCCAGTTAGACCAGCTGCAACCACCCCAACCGAGCATCAGCCACTAGAACACAGCGGCAGGGACATCTGAATAACATCGTTTGCTGAACACATCACAGGAAGAACGTCGGCTAGACACGGAACACAGCGAACCCATCGCAGGAAGAGCGTCGGCTGGACATCAACCCCTGAACGAAGCAGCTAAGACGGCAGCGGCTGTGACAACCACGGCAATGCCCGCACCAGCAGGAAAGTGACAGCTGGGAAAGCCAGCAGGAGGATCCGGGCTACCCTGGGGGAACGTCTCGGCCCGACCACGGGGCAGGACTGGGGCTGCAGAGTCGGCTTGTCTGACAAGACGTCCGGGTAAACCAGCGGCCTGGGGGGCCCGCGGTTTCCTCCGGGCTATACCGTGCAGACAAAACGTCTGGAAAACCCCGCGGCCTGGGAGGCCGCAGTTCCTTCCGGGCTACACTGGGCAGACAGAACGTCTGGATAAACCAGCGGCCTGGGAGGCCGTTGTGACTTCCGGGCTACACCGGGCAGACAACACGTCTGGATTAACCAGCAGCCTGGGGGGCCGCTGTGACATCCGGGCTACACCGGGCAGACAACACGTCTGGATAAACCAGCAGCATGGGAGGCCGCAGTTTCTTCCGGACACACCGGGAACTGGTGTCCCAGCCAAGGGAGTAAAAACCGAAGTTGGCCTAGGCAAGGGCATAGAACTGAATGGGCCCCAGCCTGGGGCATAATAAACCGAAATAGCCCCAGCCTGCTGGGGTATAAACGGCAGTGGCCCCATCCTGGGGCATAAACAACTGAAGTGGCCCTATCCTGGGGCATAATAAACAGAAGTGGCCCCGTCCTGGGCATAGAACTGAAGCGGCCCAGACCTGGGCCACGGTAAACTGAAGTGGCCCCTCCCTGGGGCACATAAACTGAAGTGGCCCCAACTAGTGGCAGAACTGAAGCGTGGGGGGCATAAAATGAGTGGCCCCGCCCTGAGTCATAATAAACTGAAGTTGCCCCGACCTGGGGCATAAGAAACTGAAGTGGCCCCAGCCTGAGGAAATAATCTGGAATGGCCTCGTCCAGGGGCAATGGACAGAAGTGGCCCCGGCCAGTGGCAAAGAAACGTAAGTTGCCCTGACCTGGGGCATAAGAAACTGAAGTGGCCCCGTCCTGGGGCATAAGAAACTGAAGTGGCCCTGTCCTGGGGCATAAGAAACTGAAGTGGCCCTGCCCTGGGGCATAAGAAACTGAAGTGGCCCCAGCCTGAGGCAATAATCTGGAATGGCCCCGTCCAGGGGCAATGGACAGAAGTGGCCCCGGCCAGAGGCAAAGAAACGTAAGTGGCCCCAGCCTGGGCATAGGAACCAAAGTGGCCCCAGTCTGGGGCATAACAACTGAAGTGGCCCGGCCCAAAGTAGCGCCAAGGGGCCCCGAGGGGCACCTTGAGAGGAGTGCCAGCACTCTGGGCCGCCGAGGGAGAGGCGGGCCAGGGCCCAAAGGGGCCACCCCATTAGGTTTGAAAGTCACGAGGGCCAGGGCCATGTGTGCAGCACCTCCAGACATGGCGTCGCCAGCCCGCCGGCGGGAGAAAGCCCCACACAGGCGTGCCACAGGGGCGCGCGCCTGCGTGCCACGGAGGGCAAGGAGGGACCTCATGGCTTAGCGCCCAAGAGAGAAGCAGCTAGGCCCTCTGGCCTGGCCAGGGAGGAAGCTAGCTAAGCCGGCACGCCGCATACCACAAGGGACACGGCGCTAGGCACACACCAGACACAGGGGCAGCCCTACCTAGGAGGGGGCTCCACGCTCATAAGTGGAGGGGAAACACAGACACAACTGTACCTTAGATGTTGAGGAGGGCAAGACGCCCCTGACGGGTCGCTCTGAGACGTTGTCGATAGGAACTGGAGTAGGGTCCATGCTAGGGGCACAGTTGAGCAGGCTAAACTTCTGTGTCGTTTTGTAAGTGAGGCAGCTGCGGGCGTGCGAGAACAGGGGTCATCTAGTCTGCCGGTAAGGCTTATATAAACACTGACTCATTGCGCGCAGCTTGGGCGATTAGACGCATCTCCTAGACCTACGTTTTCTTCCCTCAGAAAACTCACCGCTTTTGGGGAAAAGCAGTGTTCTTCTCTAAGCAAACACTTCGATGTTAGTGCCTTGATTGAAACTATTGATAACAAATTCTCTTTTATTATACTTACTGAAACGTGGTTAAAAGAGGATGCTACTCAACTCTTTAACATGACAAACTACTCAGCAATTCGCATCTGTCGACTAATTCAGGGAGGTGGTGGTACTGCTCTTTACTACCACCAAGAACTAACATGCTTAGAACTAGAGACTACTGTGGGGAGTATATCTTCGCCAGTTTCAGAGTCAAGGGTGCTGAGTCTGTCCTGACTGTGGGTGCAGTCTATAAAATTCCTAACACTGATGTGTCTGAATTCAACTCTAACCTTAGAAATCTAATACTAGATAACAGACTGAACAAAAACCATCTAATTATCGCAGGGGACTTTAATATTGACCTCTGCGAGCCTGAAAACCCTCCTGCTGCTAGCTTCCTCAACTGTATGAATTCCTGCTTCCTCATACCATTAATCACTAGACCTACTAGAATCACTGATAGCACTGCCACGGCTCTGGGTCACATCTGGACCAACATAACCTCTCCGCTTACTTCAGGGATAATCATCAATAGCACTACAAACCATTACCCCACATTTCTCCTAACATTAACCAACCACCTCTAGAGACATGGGAGATAAGCTTTAGGCTGCACAATGAAACTGCTATAGGCAATTTTATAGCTGCTGTTGCTAATGTCAACTGGGAGTCCGAATTAGGTAACATAGGGGACATCAACCTAGCAGTGCAATCTTTTCTTCAAAAAACTCTCAGCCTTTATAACACCCACTGTCCTATGCTAACAAAACAAGTCACAACTAAAAGGCTAAACAATCCTTGGCTTACAAAGGGAATACTTAAATCCATTAATAAACAACATGACCTTGAGAAGAAGTATAGGTTAGGAATCGTCTCCAAAGAATTTTCAAAGAATTACTCGTCATTGCTATCTAAAATAATTAGAAGAGGCAAAACTAAAAACTACGAAGATAAATTTACCCAAACAAAGGGCAACATTAAGAAAACATGGAGCACAATTTCACAAATATTGGGACCAAAGAAGATTTTAAGAAGCACATCAACAAACTGGAAAAGGTGCAAAGATATGCTACTAAGTGGCTCCCAGAACTGAAGGGCAAGAGCTATGAGGAGAGGTTAGAAGCATTAAACATGCCAAAACTAGAAGACAGAAGAAAAAGAGGTGATATGATCACTACATACAAAATAGTAACAGGAATTGTTAAAATCGACAGGGAAGATTTCCTGAGACCTGGCACTTCAAGAACAAGAGGTCATAGATTTAAACTAGCTAAACACAGATGCCGAAGAAATATAAGAAAATTCACCTTCGCAAATAGAGTGATTGACGGTTGGAACAAGTTAAGTGAGAAGGTGGTGGAGGCCAAGACCGTCAGTAGTTTCAAAGCGTTATATGACAAAGAGTGCTGGGAAAACGGGACACCACGAGCGTAGCTCTCATCCTGTAACTACACTTAGGTAATTACCTTCAGGCATCCCTGTTTACAGGAGTTGTAGCTGATGTGTGGAAAACGGCTAACATAGTTCCAATCTACAAAAGTGGAAGCAGGGAAGACCCCCTTAATTATAGACCGGTATCACTGACAAGTGTAATAGTCAAAATATTGGAAAAAATAATTAAAACTAAATGGGTAGAACACCTGGAGAGAAATGATATAATATCAGACAGACAGTATGGTTTTCGATCTGGAAGATCCTGTGTATCAAATTTACTCAGTTTCTATGATCGAGCCACAGAGATATTACAGGAAAGATATGGTTGGGTTGACTGCATCTATCTGGACCTAAAAAAGGCTTTCGACAGAGTTCCACATAAGAGGTTGTTCTGGAAACTAGAAAATATTGGAGGGGTGACAGGTAAGCTTCTAACATGGATGAAAAATTTTCTGACTGATAGAAAAATGAGGCCAGTAATCAGAGGCAATGTATTGGACTGGAGAAATGTCACAAGTGGAGTACCTGTACCACAGGGTTCAGTTCTTGCACCAGTGATGTTTATTGTCTACATAAATGATCTACCAGTTGGTATACAGAATTATATGAACATGTTTGCTGATGATACTAAGATAATAGGAAGGATAAGAAATTTAGATGATTGTCATGCCCTTCAAGAAGACCTGGACAAAATAAGTATATGGAGCACCACTTGGCAAATGGAATTTAATGTTAATAAATGCCATGTTATGGAATGTGGAATAGGAGAACATAGACCCCACACAACCTATATATTATGTGAGAAATCTTTAAAGAATTCTGATAAAGAAAGAGATCTAGGGGTGGTTCTAGATAGAAAACTATCACCTGAGGACCACATAAAGAATATTGTACAAGGAGCCTAAGCTACGCTTTCTAACTTCTGAATTGCTTCTAAATACATGGATGGTGATATACTAAAGAAATTGTTCATGACTTTTGTTAGGCCAAAGCTAGAATATGCAGCTGTTGTGTGGTGCCCATATCTTAAGAAGCACATCAACAAACTGGAAAAGCTGGTCTCCTCTCTTCTAGGGTGTGAGTGTTGCTCTCCTCCTCCTCCCTCGTAATTCCTTGTTTTTTTTTCTTCTGCGTGGTAATTGGCTACATGCAGTTAATTAGCTCCCAGAACTGTAAGACAAGAGTTACGAGGAGAGGTTAGAGGCATTATACATGCCAAAACAAGAAGATAAAAGAGGCAATATGATCGCAACATAGAAAATAGTAATGGGATACAACAAAATTGATAGGGAAGAATTCTTGAGACCTGGAATGTCAAGAACAAGAGGTCATAGATTTAAACTAACTAAACAAAGCTGCCAAAGAAATAAAAGAAAATTCACTTTTGCAAACAGAGTTGTAGATGGTTGGAACAAGTTAGATGAGAAGGTGGTTGTGGTTGTGGAGGCCAAAACCGTCAGTAGTTTCAAAGCGTTATATGACAAAGAGTGCTGGGAAGACGGGACACCACAAGGGTAGCTCTCATCTTGTAACTACACTTAGGTAATTACAGGGAGGCACCATTTCACCCCTCCAGAAAATCAGTATTGAATGTAATGGAATGCATTTACTTCTAAGAATTTTCTTTATTCTTTAACCTTTATTCCTGTCGTGATATTCAATTAGGTCGCCTGAGGAAGGACTTGCTTAGCTAACACACCAGTGTAGTAAGCAGCTCATTCCTCACTTTGGGACCATGTATGAACAATTGACTTGGCGCGAGCAAACGCCGAGACCCCAATAAAAATTGAAATCCCTCCCCCCCCCTCTTAGGTAGCTGACCTCCGCCATTCGCCGAAGCGAATCTAACGAGTAGGTCCTGGGCTCTCACAACAATAATTTATTGTTGTGTGATGCCGTATATTTGGTCCAAAACTCTGAATCAGTCTCAACTTTTAAAAGCAGTGTGCAGTACACTTGCAGGGCAATAATAATGTGTGGGGTGTAACGAAAAGATAGTGCTAAA
Organism: Procambarus clarkii; assembly: GCF_040958095.1. NCBI lineage: Eukaryota > Metazoa > Arthropoda > Malacostraca > Decapoda > Cambaridae > Procambarus > Procambarus clarkii. The sequence continues at coordinate 9,746,189 of NC_091226.1, forward strand.
CATAACAACTTAGTTTATTCAATAAAGTACTAACTACTACAACAAAACAAAAAGAAATATCAATGACGTTACTCAAAATCCTTCCTGTGACACTATCAATGACAGCTAGACACCAGCCCCTCGGACTGTATAATGAACTAACTCGAACATAAGCGTGCACACAGAGGAATCAACAAGCAAGCAAGAACTAACAGATCTATAACCACAATTACAACAAATGACACAGTAGGTTCTGAAATACGTCTCCAGTACCCTCCTACTGTTCTACGCCTCAGTGCAGTTTGCTCCTGCAATGGCGGTTGCAATGCAATCAAATCAGTAGCCTTTCAATGACAACAATAACTAATGGGTTCACTGGCAACTCCAGCAACCCTTCCTCAAATTATCCTTACGTTAACACTCCGTCCCACGGACGATCAACAATCAATAACAATTGATTTACGTTAATAACAAAATAACATTTACGTTAATTTAATAACTCTTACAACTGTCACTAGTAACGCGGAAATAACACAACACTCTACCCGTCGAGCATTCAGTGAGTAAATCCCATTAATCCCTGTACTACAAGACAGCTGACTCTTTACTAGTTACGTTAATTTCCGTTAATCGGTTACTAATCACTCAGCGATGGTAAACTCTGATTTACAAAGTCCAACGTGCTAAGAGAACGGTAATCACTCGTGATTACCTTTAGAGTAATTAATTACTATCCTCAAGATCAATAATTAAACAATTGAATACGCAACCTTTCACACTGGCTCAGCAATTTACATTAAGGTATGAATTCCGTCTAAGCCTTCCATACTCAGACCAATTCAGGTGGTTTATAACAGTAATTAAGCACCACGTTTACGTTATTCTAAAATGACGTTACTCCTCCCACGAGTCAATCAAGTGCCGGTACTTCCGGGCAGACAAATAACGACGTTACGTTAATGGAACAATGGAGCCTTCGTGTGAGTCGATCAAACAAGGATTGAGGTTAATTACTTTGACTTCCTGAAACACGTCAATTACCCGGCCCACTGACCGTTAATTACGACAGACAATACTCTAATTCTTATCTGGCTGATGGCTAGGCTCCTAGAGACTACCGTAGCTGCTTGGCAGGAAAGTAAATTAACCCAAACGTATTCTACGTTACTCAAATTGTCAAAGAACAAATCCTCTTAAAGCAATGGGCGTTCCCTTTATAGTTAGAGCTAGTACATACAATGCCTAAAGCCACTATTACGCAAAGCGTTTCGGGCATAAAAAACTTAAATGACTAAAGCTTAATACTAATTGAGCATAAAGAGTAAAATGAAAACATGAAATGAAAACATAGCTGAAAAAGCAGCACAAATACAATTCTGTCGAACAAACAGCGCTCTTTAAAAAAAAACAAAAAGCAGACATTGGATGACATTAGAGGGGTAAGGTAGGTTACAGGGAATTTATTAGGTATAGCTTCGTTTTAATCTTAAACTGGTTGAGAGAGGTACAGTCTTTAACATGGTTGGGAAGGTCATTCCACATTCTGGGTCCCTTGATTTGTAGAGCATTTCTAGTTTGATTAAGTCGTACTCTAGGAATATCAAAACTATTTATTTCTGGTGTGGTGCTCATGGGTTCTGTTACAACCTTCTATGAAGCTTTTGAGATCAGGATTGGCATTACAGTTTAGCGTTTTATATATGTATAATACACATGAGAGAATGTGCAGTGACTTAATGTCTAACATATTCAGAGATTTGAGTAGGGGTACCAAGTGATGTCTGGGGCCAGAGTTGGATGTTGTCCTAATAGCAGCTTTATGTTGAGTAATTAAAGGACATATATTACTAAATATGACCGAAAAAGTAAGATTAATAATTCTAACACGAATTTTCTCAATCTTTCGTACATTTCTTTTCACTGTTGGAGGTAAATCAAAAATCAATTCTCCAAAATTCATTTTTATTTCTAGTCTGACGCGACACGAGCGCGTTTCGTAAAACTTATTACATTTTCAAAGACTTTTAGTTTACAAATACACAACTGAATAGAACTTACACATCTCCTGGTTTCGTTTATATCTACATTTGAGTGAGGTAGATGGGGTGAGGTGGCATTAATAGGGTATTAATTTCATCAACACAAGACAGAACAAGAGGTGGCATTAATAGGGTATTAATTTTATCAACACAAGACAGAACACGAAACAATGGGTATTGAAATGGAAGTGATTTGTAGAAAGCCTATTGGTCCATATTTCTTGATGCTTCTATACTGGAGCGGAGTCTTGAGGTGGGTAGAATGTAGTTGTGCATTAATTGGCTGTTGATTGCTGGTGTTGACTTTTTAATGTGTAGTGCCTCGCAAACGTCAAGCCGCCTGCTATCGCTGTATCTATCGATGATTTCTGTGTTGTTTACTAGGATTTCTCTGGCGATGGTTTGGTTGTGGGAAGAGATTATATGTTCCTTAATGGAGCCCTGTTGTTTATGCATCGTTAAACGCCTAGAAAGAGATGTTGTTGTCTTGCCTATATACTGGGTTTTTTGGAGCTTACAGTCCCCAAGTGGGCATTTGAAGGCATAGGCGACGTCGGTCTCTTTTAAAGCGTTCTGCTTTGTGTCTGGAGAGTTTCTCATGAGTAGGCTGGCCGTTTTTCTGGTTTTATAGTAAATCGTCAGTTGTATCCTCTGATTTTTGTCTGTAGGGATAACGTTTCTATTAACAATGTCTTTCAGGACCCTTTCCTCTGTTTTATGAGCTGTGGAAAAGAAGTTCCTGTAAAATAGTCTAATAGAGGGTATAGGTGTTGTGTTAGTTGTCTCTTCAGAGGTTGCATGGCGTTTCACTTTCCTTCTTATGATGTCTTCGACGAAACCATTGGAGAAGCCGTTGTTGACTAGGACCTGCCTTACCCTAAAGAGTTCTTCGTCGACTTGCTTCCATTCTGAGCTGTGGCTTAGAGCACGGTCGACATATGCGTTAACAACACTTCTCTTGTACCTGTCTGGGCTGTCGCTGTTGGCATTTAGGCACATTCCTATGTTCGTTTCCTTAGTGTAGACTGCAGTGTGGAAACCTCCGCTCTTTTCCATGACTGTTACATCTAGAAAAGGCAGCTTCCCATCCTTTTCCATCTCGTAAGTGAAACGCAGCACGGAACTCTGCTCAAATGCCTCCTTCAGCTCCTGCAGAAGTCTGACATCAGGTACCTGTGTAAAAATGTCGTCAACATACCTGCAGTATATGGCCGGTTTCAAGTTCATGTCGACTAAGACTTTTTGCTCGATGGTACCCATGTAGAAGTTTGCAAACAGGACACCTAGGGGAGAACCCATGGCGACCCCATCTACTTGCTTATACATGTGCCCAGCCGGGCTCAAGAAGGGTGCCTCTTTAGTACAAGCTTGGAGTAGTTTCCTTAGGATATTTTCGGGTATGTCAAGAGGAGTACAGGCTAGATCACGATACACTCTGTCGGCTATCATCCCGATTGTCTCGTCCACAGACATATGCGTCTCGTTAACGCATATGTCGACCGTGCTCTAAGCCACAGCTCAGAATGGAAGCAAGTCGAACGAAGTAAGGCAGGTCCTAGTCAACAACGGCTTCTCCAATGGTTTCGTCGAAGACATCATAAGAAGGAAAGTGAAACGCCATGCAACCTCTGAAGAGACAAATAACACAACACCTATACCCCCTATTAGACTATTTTACAGAAACTTCTTTTCCACAGCTCATAAAACAGAGGAAAGGGTCCTGAAAGACATTGTTAATAGAAACGTTATCCCTACAGACAAAAATCAGAGGATACAACTGACGATTTACTATAAAACCAGAAAAACGGCCAGCCTACTCATGAGAAACTCTCCAGACACAAAGCAGAACGCTTTAAAAGAGACCAACGTCGTCTATGCCTTCAAATGCCCACTTGGGGACTGTAAGCTCCAAAAAACCCAGTATATAGGCAAGACAACAACATCTCTTTCTAGGAGTTTAACGATGCATAAACAACAGGGCTCCATTAAGGAACATATAATCTCTTCCCACAACCAAACCATCGCCAGAGAAATCCTAGTAAACAACACAGAAATCATCGATAGATACAGCGATAGCAGGCGTCTTGACGTTTGCGAGGCACAACACATTAAAAAGTCAACACCAGCAATCAACAGCCAATTAATGCACAACTACATTCTACCCACCTCAAGACTCCGCTCCAGTATAGAAGCATCAAGAAATATGGACCAATAGGCTTTCTACAAATCACTTCCATTTCAATACCCATTGTTTCGTGTTCTGTCTTGTGTTGATGAAATTAATACCCTATTAATGCCACCTCTTGTTCTGTCTTGTGTTGATGAAATTAATACCCTATTAATGCCACCTCACCCCATCCACCTCACTCAAATGTAGATATAAACGAAACCAGGAGATGTGTAAGTTCTATTCAGTTGTGTATTTGTAAACTAAAAGTCTTTGAAAATGTAATAAGTTTTACAAAACGCGCTCGTGTCGCGTCAGACTAGAAATAAAAATGAATTTTGGAGAATTGATTTTTGATTTACATCCAACAGTGAAAAGAAATGTACGAAAGATTGAGAAAATTCGTGTTAGAATTATTAATCTTACTTTTTCGGTCATATTTAATAATATATGTCTACAGGAAAGACTGCTACCAAAATATACTAATAATTAAAGGACGTAAATGATTTTGGGTAGTAGAACCCCAAGCACAAATACCATAGTTGAGATATGGATAGACGAGGGAGTAATAGAGTCACCAGGACAGGGCGGGGTACATAATATCTGATCTTAGAAAGAATGCCAACAGTTTTTGAAACTTTTTTTTATATATTTAGAATGTGGCCCTGGAAATTCAATTTGTGGTCAATGAGAATGCCAAGGAATTTGCCATCTAATTTGTTACAAATTTGGGTATTGTATAATTTGAGATTTATTTGATTAGAGGATTTACTGCCAAACAGAATATAGAAAGTTTTGTCAATGTTAAGGGTGAGTTTGTTGGCAGTTAGCCAAAGATGGACTTTATTTAGCTCAGTATTTACTGTGGAATTTAGAGCAAGGGGGTCAGGACTGGAGTAAATGAAGGTTGTGTCGTCAGCAAATAGAATTGGTTTGAGGTGTTGGGAGGCATTTGGAAGGTCATTAATGTAGATGAGAAAGAGGAGAGGGCCAAGTATGCTGCCCTGAGGAACACCAATGTTGATGGGTAGGGTGGGAGAAATTGAATTATTCACAAAAACATACTGGAGCCTGTCAGTAAGGTAGGATTTGAGGTTTTGCAGGGAGTGTCCTCTGACTCCATAATGATGTAGTTTAAGAAGAAGGTTTTGGTGGTCGACAGTGTCAAAAGCTTTACGCAGGTCCACAAATAACCCAACAGGGAACTCATTTTTATCAAGAGCTGTATGAATCGAGTTAAGCATACTAATAAGTGCATCGTTAGTGCTTTTTTTGGGTCTGAAGCCATATTGGCAAGGGCTAAATATATTGTGTTTGGCTAGATAAGAGTAAAGCTGCTTATAGATTAGTTTTTCAAAATTTTTTGACAAGTTAGGGAGGATTGATATAGGTCTGTAGTTGTTAACATCTGTGGGATCACCACATTTGTGGACAGGCGTCACTCTCGCTTTTTTTTAGAACATCTGGAAAGGTTTGGAGCTCTTGGTTACGTTATATTAATTGCCTCGCAATCACCTCACTGAATACTGGACTTCGATGTCCTACCAGCTAAACAGGAGAATATATGTGTACCCATGTACTCGTCTACAGCCAAGTTCACCCACGACAATGACAAATCACACTAACAAATCACAGTGATTTACGTTACAATCTGGTTGCAATGCAGAACCTAGTAAAATAACATACAGGACATGAACCCTCTAGAACACTGCCCCACAATGACTTTACTGAACTGCAATCACATACGGTGATTGCTCAACTCTAGCAACAATCACTAACAATGACAACCCCTTTGCAATAACACACACGGCAAGTACTCTAATTGCCAAGTATTAGAATACTGCACACACTTACTGTTGCAAATGACCCCAGTGCTCTCAATAACCTCTAGAACATAGGTCCACAATTTGCAATCACCACAGCAAATAACACAATAACACTGGGCACCGTGACACTACCATTATATATATATAATTACTGCTGACACATGTAGCCTACAGGTATCAAACGTTTTTGGGAACACTAAGGAGATCTCACACTCCTTAAATCACATCGGTGAGTAATTTATCGATCCCGCATGCCGATAAACACTACCTAGTTACGTTACTCGACAGAGCAACAGCGGTCTCTGCAGACAGCCTCATTACTCACCAAATTCTACCAAAATTACGTTAATACTGCAACCACAATACATAATATAATATACACTTGTCACGGCCCTCGCAACAATACAAGAAATTAAGACCACACTGTGGTACACTCAACAATAATCATTGCCAGGAATCACTGACGTTACACACACACTAACCTAAGCGCTCAGTGTTGGAATTCCACACCTGCAAGACTACACATGGAAATAATATCACTCCGTCCCATGGACGATCAGAAATTATTTAATTACCACAATGGAATAATATAATTATTACCTGGACATCCTCTCAGTCCTTGGCTAATCTATGTATACTCTGTTCCCGTGTGTACCCACACACACACACTGTACGTCTGTGTACACAAGACGTAAGTCCCTCTGGACTGACAAGATGACAATAAAGGGTGATTATCTCCTCGTCCACACTTCACTTCACCTCTGTGGTGCTGCGTGACAATGTGACGGTACACTTGACCTCGAATTCAAGCTTTTAGAGACTAACTGATCACCAGAAATACACACATAGGTACTTACTCATTCATACTACCGGCTTACACACCATTCCCATACATCAAGCACCCTGCTACGGGTGACTGGCTGGCTCATGGCAGTGGTAGGTGGCATAGGTGGCAGAGACCTCCCCACCCTTCCCGAGTGAGCGTAACGCCCCCAACACTTTTGGCGCCAAAACACTGACTCGAGATTTTATTCACGAATTTCTGAGAAAACTGCCCCTGAACACTTGGCACGAATTTCCCCCGTTCCCAACAGTCTCGGGCCTCTGATGTTGATAGAGTTCTCTCTCAGAGTACCTGTTGCACCTCTGCTTTTCAACGGGGGTATTCTGCACATCCTGCCATGTCTTCTGGTCTCATGTGATGTTATTTCTGTGTGCAGGTTTGGGACCAGCCCCTCTAATATTTTCCACATGTAAATTATTATGTATCTCTCCCGCCTGCGCTCAAGGGAGTACAGATTTAGGGCCCATGGTACCAGGATATAAGAAATTGTTGTAGGGTATTTATAATTTATTATCCTGATACATGTGAAAGGTGCTGCACCTAGGCCAAGTTTCAGCATCTCAGCCTAAATAGAGACGGAGAAAAAAAAAATTGAATTTTTCAACCATGTTCAATTGATTTCACAACCCACAATTGTGAACCAAAATCATTTCTACGACACGCAGGTATGACCTTACTATATAATAAAGATTTGCATGTCACATCATTATCCCAGATGTATTTAGTGCAATAATACAGATTTATAAAAGTTTCCCAAAAACGTATGCAACAAAATGAAGTGTATCATTATTTATAAAATCAATAAATCTACGTAGATAAGAATAATGACATCCGTTTATAGAGGCGTAAACTCTACATATAATGTGCAAGTTTCATGTAAATTGAATAATAAATAAAGGCTGTGAGACCGGATCTAGTTGTAAAAGTTGGAGTTGCGTAGCGCGCGCGACAAGTTACTCTACTCGCGGTCACTCGTGACAATGCGTGATTTACGCATTGCGGCCAGCTAGTACCTTCTATGGAGAGCTCGCATGCATCTAGCTTTCAATGCTTATCTCTTGTTCGTTTGGTAAGTCATATTGCAGTACAAATAACAATAATAGCATCAGTTCTGGGAGATATTGTAAGAGCGCGTCAGCGATAGAACCACTCCCCATGAGAGACATACAATCACTGATGGGCTGAGCCACGTACCACCCTCTCTCTCACACGATACTGTTGCCAATGAGTGAGTTTATATTCATATTATGCATAACATGTTATTTTCAACGCTATTACGAAAAATAAGACTTCTACAACGTAAGATACAATACCCCGCGGCGCACTCACGCCGCGAGGACCAGATTCACGAAAGTTGCAGCGGGAAATTTAACTCTAATTACGTTATTTTTCAAGATATCATTAAACGGTTTGGACCACAGTGTTGCCAGAACGTTGTGGTATTTTTCGTAATTTTTCGTAAATATTCCATTTTTCTTCGGATTTTCGGTTACCATGGCCCCTTAGGTTCTTTAGTCGGTCCCAATAGTTTAGATGTTTTACTGAGTGGATTCTAGCAGTAAAGGATCTCTGCACGCTCTCCAGGTCAGCAATTTCTCCAGCTTTGAAAGGGGCTGTCATTGTGCGTGCAGCAGTACTCCACTCTAGAGAGCACAAGCGTTTTGAAAAGTATCATCATCGGTATAGCATCTCTACTGCCTTCGTGAGTCGTCAGGAGAGGTGACAAGTCGCCAATATTCGTCATTCTTAAAAAAAGACGAATATCTGGCGAAAATGAACCTCATACTCTCTGACCAAACTAAATTCCAAAGGGTAACGAAGGACACTACAGCCGAATTGAAAGCAAAGGTTAACAGGTTGATCGAAACTGTGAACGTCAAGAAATCCAGACTCCACCTGCCAAAGATTATTGGGGAATACAAACCTGGGTATGCGTATGGAAATGTCAAGACACACAAGCCTGGAAACCCACTTCGGCCAATCATCAGCCAGATACCCACACCCACGTACAGACTGGCAAAGCTACTCAACGACTTGCTGACCCCATATGTCCCTTGCGCCTTCAGCCTGAAGTCTCCAAAGGAATTTGTTGACTTACTGCGGGGAACACAGGCCACAGGGATAAGAGCCTCGTTGGACGTAGAATCACTGTTTACCAACGTACCTGTGGATGAAACAATTGGGATGATAGCGGACAGAGTGTATCGTGATCCGGCCTGTACTCCTCTTGACATACCAGAAAACATTCTAAGGAAACTACTCCAAGCTTGTACTAAAGAGGCACCCTTCTTGAGCCCGGATGGGCACTTGTATAAGCAAGTAGATGGGGTCGCCATGGGTTCTCCCCTAGGTGTCCTGTTTGCAAACTTCTACATGGGTACCATCGAGCAAAAAGTCTTAGTCGACATGAACTTGAAACCGGCCATATACTGCAGGTATGTTGACGACATTTTCACACAGGTATCTAATGTCAAACATCTGCAAGAGCTGAAAGAGGCATTTGAGCGGAATTCTGTGTTGCGTTTCACTTACGAGATGGAGAAGGATGGGAAGCTGCCCTTTCTAGATGTAACAGTCATGGAAAGGAGCGGAGGTTTCCACACTGCAGTCTACACTAAGGAAACAAACATAGGAATGTGCCTCAATGCCAACAGTGACTGCCCAGACAGGTACAAGAGGAGTGTTGTTAACACTTATGTCGACCGTGCTCTCAGCCACAGCTCAGGTTGGAAGCAAGTCGATGAAGAACTCTGTAGGGTAAGGCAGGTCCTAGTCAACAACGGCTTCTCCAATGGTTTCGTTGAAGACATCATAAGAAGGAAGGTGAAACGCCATGCAACCTTTGAAGAGACAACTAACACAACACCTTTACCCACCTATTAGACTATTTTACAGGAACTTCTTTTCCACAGCTCATAAAACGGAGGAAAGGGTCCTGAAAGATATTGTTGACAGGAACGTTATCCCTACAGACAAAAATCAGAAGATACAATTGACGATTTACTATAAAACCAAAAAACGGCCAATCTACTCATGAGAAACTCTCCAGACACAAAGCAGAACGCTTTAAAAGAGACTAACGTCGCCTATGCCTTCAAATGCCCAATGGGGACTGCAAACCTCAAAGATCTCAGTATATAGGCAAGACAACAACATCTCTTTCCAGGCGATTAATGATGCATAAGCAACAGGGCTCCATTAAGGAACATATAATCTCTTCCCACAATCAGACCATCACCAGAGAAATTTTAACAAACAACACAGAAATCATCGATAGATACAGCGATAACAGGCAGCTTGACATCTGTGAGACACTACGCATCAAGAAGTCAACACCAGCAATCAACAGCCAATTAATGCACAACTATATTCTACCCACTTCAAGACTCCGTACCAATATAGAAGCATCAAGAAATATGGGCCAATAGGCCCTTTGCAGTTACTTCCATTCATCCCTTTAATTTACCCAATATATACCCATTGTTTCGTGTTTTGTCTTGTGTTGAAAGTTTTATTCACCTCATCCAAAACTGTTGTAACATATCACCTCACCCAAATGCAGGTATATAAGATGAAAGCTGTTTAAAATTATAGCATAGAAGAACTCTGTTTAGTGTTTGCAGGTTATAGTTGTGTGTGTGTAAACTAAAGTCTTTGAAAATGTAATAAGTTATTACGAAATGCGTTCAAGCGTCGCGTCAGACTAGAAATAAAAATGAATTTTGGAGAATTGATTTTTCAATTACCATCGACAGTGAAAAGAAACATAAGAAATATTGAGAAAATTCGTGTTAGAATTATTAATCTTACTTTTTCGGTCATATTTAATAATATATGTTTACAAGAAAGACTGCTACCAAAATATACTAATATATGTATACGTATATATATATGTACATGTATGTATGAGAGTGTGTACATGTATATATATATATATTTTTTTTAGATATATACAAGAGTTGTTACATTCTTGTACAGCCACTAGTATGCGTAGCGTTTCGGGCAGGTCCCTGGAATACGATCCCGGCCGCGAAGAATCGTTTTTTCATCCAAGTACACATTTTACTGTTGCGTTAAACAGAGGATACAGTTAAGGAATTGCGCCCAGTAAATCCTCCCCGGCCAGGATACGAACCCATGACATAGCGCTCGCGGAACGCCAGGCGAGTGTCTTACCACTACACCACGGAGACTGGTCTTACCACTACACCACAGAGACTGTAGACTTGGGTTAGAAGACACATAAAATGCTTTTTTTCTCTCTCTCTTATTTTTCCTTCCCTTTTTCATTCTCTGCCGCACACGTACATTTACGCTTACAGTAGAGTGAAGGGGGGAGGGCCCACTGGGAAGTGTGTCAAGGAAAACCCAGCACAAGACGCCGCCAGAGTAGCAGGCGCTGGCTCTGTCAACGAGAGGAGCAGTAGTGTCTTCGCCTGCTGATTTCTCTCTATGGTGTGGGTGCCGGAAGCCACTGAGCGACCGGGGACAAGGAAGAAAGATGTCAGTGACGGGTGTCGCGAGCCCCAACAGATGACTCTAAAGCAGTATACGGCACTAGGACTGTGACCTGCGCCGGTCGGACTGACTGACATGTCAACGTCTCACATTGGGTGTTAATCTCCCCGCCGTTTATCCGCTTTCTCTTTTCCCACGGCAATTGGGTGCGGCTCCCAAGGCTACCAAGCTAATATAACATTAATAATTTTGTAACTAGCATAAAAAATTTTTATTTGCTTAGCTAAACGAACTAGAGGATTCAGTTCCTGAGCCGATTATGTGCCTCTGTAATCCTTTACACCACCGCCCACGTGATGGGTATGAGGTGCCACCTTGAGGTGCTTCCGGGACTTAGCGTCCCCGCGGCCCGGTCGTCGACCAGGCCTCCTGGTTGCCGGACTGATCGACCAGGCTGTTGGACGCGGCTGCTCGCAGCCTGACGTATGAGTTACAGCCTGGTTGATCAGGTACCCTTTGGAGGTGCTTATCCAGTTCTCTCTTGAACACTGTGAGGGGTCGGCCAGTTATGCCCCTTTTATGTGTAGTGGAAGCGTGTTGAACAGTCTCGGGCCTCTGATGTTGATAGAGTTCTCTCTCAGAGTACCTGTTGCACCTCCGCTTTTCAACGGGGGTATTCTGCACATCCTGCCATGTCTTCTGGTCTCATGTGATGTTATTTCTGTGTGCAGGTTTGGGACCAGCCCCTCTAACATTTTCCACGTGTAAATTTACAATTTACACGTGGGCTGTAAATTACAATTTGGGCTGGTCCCAAACCTGCACACAGAAATAACATCACATGAGACCAGAAGACATGGCAGGATGTACAGAATACCCCCGTTGAAAAGCGGAGGTGCAACAGGTACTCTGAGAGAGAACTCTATCAACATCAGAGGCCCGAGACTGTTCAACACGCTTCCACTACACATAAAAGGGGCATAACTGGCCGACCCCTCACAGTGTTCAAGAGAGAACTGGATAAGCACCTCCAAAGGATACCTGATCAACCAGGCTGTGACTCATACGTCAGGCTGCGAGCAGCCGCGTCCAACAGCCTGGTTGATCAGTCCAGCAACCAGGAGGCCTGGTCGACGACCGGGCCGCGGGGACGCTAAGCCCCGGAAGCACCTCAAGGTAAGGTACCTCTCCCGCCTGCGCTCAAGGGAGTACAGTTTTAGGCTCTTTAGTCGGTCCCAATAGTTTAGATGTTTTACTGAGTTGTGTTATGATCTCAGCCTGCAGGAGAAACGAGTCTCCCTCCTTGAGAGTTATTCATCAAGCCTGACCTGATTAGAAGGTCTAGCAAAATTTGAGGTGATAACGCATATGAAAAATGGCTGGTTGGATATGTAAAACAATTTAAGATTATGGGCAGTAAGTGAGGAAATAGATAAATGACTGGCTAGGAGATGTGGACATTTTGCTGGAGGCGTGAGGCTCGCTTCCGGAGGACCTTGACCTCACTTGAGTGCCAGACATCGCAGGGGGAAGCCGCGCTCCGTTGAGCTCCCGTCAGAAGGGAACCCCTAGTGATATATCTCTAAGAGAAGAGAAGTGTGCAGACGTGCCAGCTGTGGAATCGAGCTGGGGACGTGTGGTCTCAAGTCGTGGACGATAATTAGTGAATATTAAGCCGCCCGGAGGCATTATTGGGGGGCCGTGGGAGCGCCCTGACCAGACGCCGTCAGAGGGAAAGCGCCCTCGACCAGTTAATCTGTGGTAAGCACGATATACGCCAGTTCATAGTGATTGCTTGTAGTTTGGTCGTGTGCCCAGCGACAGTAGCAATGTTTATTTATAAGTTAGACATGTTTTAATAAGGCAGAAAGCCTGAAATAAGAGAGTGGAGAGGGAGGAACATGGAGCGACGTCCGCCCCCTCTGAGCGCTGGCGGACGACTGAGGGAGCCTGGCTCCGGATGGAGGAAGACCCTCCCAGCGAGTGAGGACCGCCGCCAGGCGAGGTGGAGTATGGACCCGCCCAAAACGGGGGAGTCCACTCTCGCTGTATGTAGAGGACAGATAGAGGTTTGAGGCAAGCATATTGTGTGGTTATTTTTGTTTATGTGTTAAAGGGGAACATTTTATTGGAACGTCGATGGGTTGCAGGTTTGTCTTTGGGGAAGAAGTTGATGAGAACTTCGAAGCCAGCAGATGATGTAGCTGATGAGACTCCAAGGTAGTGGAGCAGAGGACCTCGAGCTGTGAGGAGAAGCAGCAGAGAAGAGGAGTGTCACGTGCTTCTGTAGAGGTGGTGTAGCAGCCAAGAGAGCTGTGGAAGAACATAACAGAAGGGTGAAGCACCGTAGTTGCACAAGGAAACTTCATGATAGCAGCCTGGAGGAGCTGCAGAGGATCCTGGTAGTGAAGCCCGGAAGAAGCTAAAGAAATAGGGTAGTGAACTTCCAGAGGTGGAAGGGGAAGTTCTGGTGGATTACTTATAGGGAGTTGATAGTGTTTGGTTGTCAGTAGCGTGCAAGACGCAGTGAGAGGTGAGTGACTGTTGGCATCCTTATGTCAAGGAGTTTTTTATATTGAAGTATCAATGAACATTTATACTGGTATATGTTATTGCATTCAAATGCTGGTTTTCTATATATATATGTTATCTTGCTGATGGTGCAACAGTGTGTAGGCTTGACCAACTTGAGGAGGTTAATAGTATCAGGTGGTGAACCAGGAGATAAGATACCACTTGATAAGCTGATAATAGAGTTCTGATGGTATTGGAGTGCAACCTGATTGTGATATTATAGAGTATAGGATTCATTATTATTATATGTGTGTATGTATCGTGTATGTGCTTTGTTCAGTAAATGTGTCACAATTTGCTGGTGTTTGCCCTTGTCCTAGTGAGGCTTCCCAGGAGGTAGTAAAGAAGGAGAGAGAGAGAGAGAAAGAACCATGAACCACTGCTGTGGACAGGGTAGGAGGTAATACTAGTAAGTCATAGGGGGATTGAGGAGATCATATCTCATAAGGAGAGAGTGGGGAGTCACAGCGGCTCGAGTGGGTGTGTGCACGTGACAACGAGGCTAAGTGTTGGAGCCGCATCCCCTGAACGTGTGACGTTGAGCCCCTCTCCAAGAGCCAGAAGCGCCAAGGGTGATCTCCTAGTATAAGCACTCTGCCGAGTTGTGGGTTGGGTTGTCCATAGAGAAGGATCAACGACGACAACACCAACCAACCCACAGTCTATAATAAATTGGGGGCCTGTCCGGGAGAGTGAACTGACACACCCACACCCTGTCCAAGAGTGGATTTATACACCCTTGCTGAAATAGATAAACTGTGTGACCGCAGGTGTATATTTTCTCTCTTGGGAAGACTCACAGGACAAAGATGGATAAGGTGCAAGCATTTGTGGAGTCAGGCAAGCCTGAGGACTTGGAAGGTTGCACGAGGGATCAATTGAAACAGATAGCAGAAAAATGTGGCATTAGGTTGAAAGCATCTAAAGTAGCTGGGATGAAGGATGAGATCCTGAGGCAGTTAAGAGCCAAAAGTGAAGCGGCAGAGCAAGGAGCCCAAAAAGGAGCTGAAAGTGGAAAGGAGGATGATGGGCAGGATGAAGTGAGATCCCAGGGATCGAGTAGGAGCAGCAAGAGTAGCCGCAGTAGCAGGAGTAGCCGGAATAGGAGCTTGGAGAGATTCCAGTTAGAGCTCCAGATGCAGCAACAACGAGAGGACAAGGAGAGACAGTTCCAGCTGGAAAAGATGAAGTTAGAACTCCAGATGAAAAGGGAAGTAGAAAAAGAGAAAACCAGAATAAGGGAACTGGAGTTGGAACAAGAAAAAGAAAAAGCCCAGGTCGAAAAAGAAAAAGCCCAGGTCGAAAAAGAAAAAGAGAGAACAAAACAAATGCAGATAGAAGCAAATAGAACCTTGGCTGAGCAAAGGATTGAACATGGGTTGCCAGAGAGCACCACCCAGGTATCACACCCACCAGATGTTAGGGTTAGGGAGAAGGACATTCCCTTGTTTGTTCCCGAAGAGGCAGAGAGCTTTTTCGAGCACTTTGAAAAAGTAGCCAGCATCAGGGAGTGGCCACAGGAGGAATGGGCCCAGCTGGTCCAGTTAAGATTGACCGGTGCAGCCAGGGAGGCATACACCCAATTGTCACTGGAAGAGTGCCAGGATTATGCCACAGTAAAGAGCAGCATATTGCGCTCGTTTCAGTTGACCCCAGAAGCTTATAGGAAGCGCTTCAGAGAGGTGGTGAAAGTTGGAGCATGTACGTTTGCTGAGACAGCAAGAGATCTGGAAAGACGATTCCAGAAGTGGATTGAGGCTGCTGGAGTTGGATCTTATGCTGACCTGAAGCAACTGATGGTCATGGAGAAGTTCTTGGAGATGATGCATCCCGAAACAAAGTTCAAGATCCAAGAAGCAGGGATAAAGGAGGTGAAAGATGCCGCAGATAGGGCGGATATGATTACTGAAGCGTACAAGAGCTTAAGGGAGAACAGAGTGAGAAGCGAGGTGAGACGCAGCAATGGCAGATCCAATGAAGTCTGGGGAGGAAGAAATTATGAAAGACCCAGAAGAGTCTGGGGTGAGAAAAATTTTGATAAATGGGCAGATAAAAGTAAGTACCCTAAAACTCAGAAGAGTAGGTCGCGCACTTCGTGTGAAAGTGAAGATGGAGGAGCTAAACGAGAAACTAATCGTTATCCTGGAAATCGAGAGTCCAGTAAAACCCCACAGAGTGCAAGTAGTGTACCTGGCCCGAGGAATTCTCATGCGAGTGGACAGAGTCAGAGCTACTCTGGTATATATAGAAGAGACTTTTCCCAGATGAGATGTTACAATTGTAACGGATTGGGTCACGTGATGCGAGATTGTCGACAGGGCAAGAGAGTTGTGACCCTGGCCATGTGTGACCCCCGAAGTAAATATACTAATGTGTTCCGAGACAAACCACAGAAGATGAACTTAGTGAACGAGAGGTATAGGCCGTTCATGAGTAAAGGTTGGATCAGGATAGGAAGCCAACCTGAAGTAGAAGTTGGTATCTTAAGAGATACCGGAGCTAATCAGAGCTTGATTACGAGAAGCCTGATTGGGAATGATCGACGGTTAGCTGGCAGTGGGAAGATGAAAGTATATGGGTTATTGTCGGAGAGTGACATGCCCGTTTGTACTGTCCAGCTAAGGTCGGAATATGTGTCGGCAGAGGTGAGGTTGGGAGTGTGCCCCGACATACCTATTCCAGGAGTCCAAGTGATCCTGGGGAATGACTTGTGCGGGACAAAGGTGTTGACAAGAGTCATAGCGGAGACTGTGCCAGAGGAGTGCCCAGAAGGCCACGGCACGTGTGGGACACCTGAGAGTGTGAACCTGACTGACATCCGAGGAAATGAGTCAGGAGACCGCCAAGCCATTGAGTACCCTGTCTCGGTAGTGATGAAGGCAGAGGTGGCCGACGAGGGAGACGCTGGAGAAGATGAGACAGTGTCGATTCAGCCGGTGGAAGAGATCGATGTAGACATAGCGTGGCTGTTTGATGAAGGTCCAGCCCAGGCAAATGGAGTCTCGGTGAGGTCGAAAGTGAGGATGACCCAGCCGAAGAAGAATCATGTGAAGAGAGCAGACCTGAGTAGAGCCCAGACTGCTGAAATTAAGGGTCGGAAGGTGAATGCAACTGTGCTGAGTAGGAATGAGGAAAGAGGTGGACAGACTGAGGACGGAAGTAGAGCGTCAAGTGGTCCACGAGCACAGAGGCATAGGGATAGTGGAGTTAAGTTGTTTGAGATGTCAAGAGTTGACATGTTTCACAGACAACGTGGAGGAGAGATAATGAAGAAGAGTAATAGCCGAGAAAATGAGAGGAGTAGAGACAGTATGTGTGGAGAGATGCTTGCGAGCACTCTAGGAGAGGTAGAGCGACATGTACGGTCGAGTGCTGTTGGATGTAGTACAGCGCTCGGAGAAACTTTTAGGGAACGAAGAAGAGTTGAAGGAGAAGAAATGGAGTGGTATAGAGGTGAGAAGTGTGGGAAGAGGATGATGATGCAAGCATGGAGGAATAGAGGAAAGCCGAGGACTCGGTGGGAGTCGAACAGGATGAGGTCTCAGATAAATGAGGAGACGAAAAGGAGAATCGTCGGTGAAGACGAGGGAGTGAAGTATGATGACAGGAGACGAAAGTATAATGGCAGTAGATGGAAGTGTGAAGACGACAGAGGAGGTACAGACAGCAGATGTCTGACTCTGGACGGGAAGAGAAGAAGACGAGGAAATGGAGGGTGGAGACAATAAGTAGAGTGGACCGATAGAGTGCAGGCGTCCACGGAGGACAGCCTAGCCAAGAGCTGTCAGAGGTCAAATCGTTTATGAGAAGATCATGTTTCTGGAGAGTTGTGAGCCAGATGTTGCAAGGTGCAACGAATTAATTGTAGACTCCTAAGAGGGTATATGGGGTGAAGAACGAGACAGTGTAGTGGCGGATGTATTATCCCGAGCTTTGCCACTGGAATAACTCTCAAAAATAAGGGGAGGGGAGTGTTATGATCTCAGCCTGCAGGAGAAACGAGTCTCCCTCCTTGAGAGTTATTCATCAAGCCTGACCTGATTAGAAGGTCTAGCAAAATTTGAGGTGATAACGCATATGAAAAATGGCTGGTTGGATATGTAAAACAATTTAAGATTATGGGCAGTAAGTAAGGAAATAGATAAATGACTGGCTAGGAGATGTGGACATTTTGCTGGAGGCGTGAGGCTCGCTTCCGGAGGACCTTGACCTCACTTGAGTGCCAGACATCGCAGGGGGAAGCCGCGCTCCGTTGAGCTCCCGTCAGAAGGGAACCCCTAGTGATATATCTCTAAGAGAAGAGAAGTGTGCAGACGTGCCAGCTGTGGAATCGAGCTGGGGACGTGTGGTCTCAAGTCGTGGACGATAATTAGTGAATATTAAGCCGCCCGGAGGCATTATTGGGGGGCCGTGGGAGCGCCCTGAAAAGACGCCGTCAGAGGGAAAGCGCCCTCGACCAGTTAATCTGTGGTAAGCACGATATACGCCAGTTCATAGTGATTGCTTGTAGTTTGGTCGTGTGCCCAGCGACAGTAGCAATGTTTATTTATAAGTTAGACATGTTTTAATAAGGCAGAAAGCCTGAAATAAGAGAGTGGAGAGGGAGGAACACGGAGCGACGTCCGCCCCCTCTGAGCGCTGGCGGACGACTGAGGGAGCCTGGCTCCGGATGGAGGAAGACCCTCCCAGCGAGTGAGGACCGCCGCCAGGCGAGGTGGAGTATGGACCCGCCCAAAACGGGGGAGTCCACTCTCGCTGTATGTAGAGGACAGATAGAGGTTTGAGGCAAGCATATTGTGTGGTTATTTTTGTTTATGTGTTAAAGGGGAACATTTTACTGGAACGTCGATGGGTTGCAGGTTTGTCTTTGGGGAAGAAGTTGATGAGAACTTCGAAGCCAGCAGATGATGTAGCTGATGAGACTCCAAGGTAGTGGAGCAGAGGACCTCGAGCTGTGAGGAGAAGCAGCAGAGAAGAGGAGTGTCACGTGCTTCTGTAGAGGTGGTGTAGCAGCCAAGAGAGCTGTGGAAGAACATAACAGAAGGGTGAAGCACCGTAGTTGCACAAGGAAACTTCATGATAGCAGCCTGGAGGAGCTGCAGAGGATCCTGGTAGTGAAGCCCGGAAGAAGCTAAAGAAATAGGGTAGTGAACTTCCAGAGGTGGAAGGGGAAGTTCTGGTGGATTACTTATAGGGAGTTGATAGTGTTTGGTTGTCAGTAGCGTGCAAGACGCAGTGAGAGGTGAGTGACTGTTGGCATCCTTATGTCAAGGAGTTTTTTTATATTGAAGTATCAATGAACATTTATACTGGTATATGTTATTGCATTCAAATGCTGGTTTTCTATATATATATGTTATCTTGCTGATGGTGCAACAGTGTGTAGGCTTGACCAACTTGAGGAGGTTAATAGTATCAGGTGGTGAACCAGGAGATAGGATACCACTTGATAAGCTGATAATAGAGTTCTGATGGTATTGGAGTGCAACCTGATTGTGATATTATAGAGTATAGGATTCATTATTATTATATGTGTGTATGTATCGTGTATGTGCTTTGTTCAGTAAATGTGTCACAATTTGCTGGTGTTTGCCCTTGTCCTAGTGAGGCTTCCCAGGAGGTAGTAAAGAAGGAGAGAGAGAGAGAAAGAACCATGAACCACTGCTGTGGACAGGGTAGGAGGTAATACTAGTAAGTCATAGGGGGATTGAGGAGATCATATCTCATAAGGAAAGAGTGGGGAGTCACAGCGGCTCGAGTGGGTGTGTGCACGTGACAACGAGGCTAAGTGTTGGAGCCGCATCCCCTGAACGTGTGACGTTGAGCCCCTCTCCAAGAGCCAGAAGCGCCAAGGGTGATCTCCTAGTATAAGCACTCTGCCGAGTTGTGGGTTGGGTTGTCCATAGAGAAGGATCAACGACGACAACACCAACCAACCCACAGTCTATAATAGTTGATTCTAGCAGTAAAGGATCTCTGCACGCTCTCCAGGTCAGCAATTTCTCACGCTTTGAAAGGGGCTGTCATTGTGCAGCAATACTCCACTCTAGAGAGCACAAGCGTTTTGAAAAGTATCATCATCGGTATAGCATCTCTAGTGTGAAAAGTTCTTGTTATACAACCTGTCATTTTTCTTGCAGTTGTGACGGCTACTTTATTGTGTTCTTTAAAGGTAAGGTCTTCCGACATGAGTACATCCAGATCCTTTACATTGCCTTTTCGTTCTATGTTATGATTTGCCTGAGTTTTGTACGTGGTTTCCGTTTTTATATTTTCATTTTTTCCATAGCGCATGAGCTTTGTTAAACACCATATTATTTTCTGTAGGCCATAGAAAAACCTGATCTACATCTGACTGGAGGTTTGCCGTGTCCTCTATGTTGCCTACTCTCATGAAGATCCTAGTGTCATCTGCAAAGGATGATACAGTGCTATAGGTTGTGTTCTTGTCTATGTCCGATATGAGGATGAGAAAAAGTACTGGAGCAAGCACAGTACCCTGGGGACTGAGCTCTTCACGGTTGATGGGCTGGATTTTATTTTGTTGACTATTACACATTGGGTTCTGTTGGTCAGGAAATTGTAGATCCATCTGCCTATTTTTCCGGTAATTCCTTTTGAACGCATTTTATGTGCAATAACACCATGATCACATTTATCAAAAGCTTTTGCGAAATCTGTGTAAATTACATCAGCGTTTTGTTTGTCTTCCATAGCATCTAATGCCATATCATAGTGGTCCAGCAACTGCGACAGGCAAGAGCGCCCTGTTCTGAAACCATGTTGTCTGGGGTTATGGAGATGCTGTGATTCCATGTATTTTGTGATCTTACTTCTTAGCACTCTCCCAAAAATTTTTATGATGTGCGATGTTAGTGCTATCGGTCTGTAATTTTTTCCCTTTGCCTTATTTCCTCCTTTATGAAGTGGTGCTATCTCTGCTGCTTTTAGTATATCAGGAATAACGCCAGTATCTAGGCTTTGTCTCCACAGAATGTGGAGGGCCTGCGATAGTGGTTTTTTACAGTTCTTTATGAATATAGTGTTCCAAGAATCCGGGCCTGATGCAGAGTGCATAGGCATACTGTTTAAATAATAAAGAAAGAAATGGAATTGTTCCTCAAGTTATCTGAGAATGCAGCTATGCTATTATTGGGAAATCTATAGATGACTCCAATAGTCATGGGGGATTTAAGGGATTTAATTGAAAATTATGCAAAAATATATTCACAGTAGTCATCTCTATCACTAATGACACTGTTGCAGATGAAGGTATCATGGTATAGTATAAGAACACTGTTTTTCCCAAAAACGGTGGGTTTTCTGAGGGAAGAGAAAACGTATGTCTGGAAGCTAACTTTAACCGCCCAAGCTGCGCGCGCAACGGGCCGAGGTTATAAAGCTCAGCGTGTGCTGCTCAGTGAGTCGTAAACACAGAAGTTTAGCCTGCTCAACTGTTCCTCCAGCATGGACCCTACACCAGTTCCTATCGACAACGACTCAGAGCGACCCGTCAGGGGCGTCCTGCCCTTCTCAACATTTAAGGTACAGTGTTTGTGTCGGTGTTGGCGCACCACGGTCCCTCGTGGCACGCCTGGCGCGCCCCTGAAGCACGCCTGTTGGTTCAGCCTTAGTGACCAAATGCAGGTGTAGTGGACCTAGAGGGGGAGGTGACCCTCGGTGTTGTTATGGGGCACTGGTTTTTCTCCAGTAGGTGGCTGTTATTTGAAGCACAATCGGGAGGAGGCCTGTAGGAGGTCAAGCTGCATGTTATTTACTCTTACTGGTTTTGCAATTGTGATTGTTTAACTATTGTTTGCAATTAAGTTATTAAGTAACTCAGCTAGGCTGTGATAGGCACAGAGTACGCCCCCCCCCCCCCTTGCCTCTTGCTTTAAGATTACTGGCCCTGCATTTACAGCTAATTATTCCTGCAATTATGCAGCGTCTTGCTGCATGTGTATTTATTTATTACTGGTTTACACTTGTTTGTTTAACATTTTGCTTATCGCTTTTAAGTTATTAGATAAAGTCAGCTAGGTTATGTTAGCTGCTGTGTCACAGGCCTCCGGCCCCTAGCTTTAAGTTTTCATGGACTTGTATTTTCCATAAGTTTCCTTAATTTATTACTGAATTTTATGCAGTGTCAAACTGCATGTTTTCTTTTGCTGGTTTTACATTTATGTTTGTTTAACTTTTGCTTATTGCCTTTAAGTTATTAGGTAAAGTCAGCTATGATGTGATAGTTGCAGGGATCGGGCCCCTTGCCTCTTGCTTTAAATTTATTCTGGCCCTGCATTTATGTTTAGTTTCCTCAGCAAATTTCCCGAATATTACATCGCTCTTGCTGCATGTTTTTACTTTACTGGTTTACAATTATGTTTGTTTAACTTATGCTTCACCTTTAAGTTAAGTAAAGTCAGCTAGGATGTCCTAGACGCTGCATTCGGGCCTCATGCCTCTCCCTTTAAGTTTATCTTGGACTCGTATGTTTATTGTTTATTTTGATGTTTATTTTGATTAGTTCCATCAGCAATTTATTGCTAGTTATGCATTGCCTAAGTGCATGTTATTTTACATACCGTTTTACCTTTATACTTGTTTCTTGACTTTGTCATTAAGTTATTAAGTACTGACAGCTAGACAGTACCAGTTTCGTTTACCAGTACCAGTAAACGTTTCCAGTCGTTTTGTCTGCCCGGTGTAGCCCGAAAGAATCTGCAGCCTCCAGGCTGCTGGTTTATCCAGACATGTTGTCTGCCCGGTGTAGCACGGATGTCACTGCGGCCTCCCAGGCCGCTGGTTATCCAGACGTGTTGTCTGCCCGGTGTAGCCCGGAAGATACTGCGGCTTCCCAGGCCGCTGGTTTCTCCAGACGTTTTGTCTGCCTAATGTAGCCAGGAAGGTTGGCATAGCCGCTGCCGTCTTAGCTGACTGCGTTCAGGGGTTGATGTCCAGCCGACGTTCTTCCTGTGATGAGTTAAGCCAGCGATGTTATTCAGGTGTTATATTTATATTGGTCATATAAATATGCGGCCTTCCAGGTCACTGGTATATCCAGACGTGTTGTCTGCCCGGTGTAGCCCGGAAGTCACAGCGGCCCCCCAGGCCGCTGGTTTATCCAGACGTGTTGTCTGCCCGGTGTAGCCCGGAAGTCACAGCGGCCCCCCAGGCCGCTGGTTTATCCAGACGTGTTGTCTGCCCGGTGTAGCCCGGAAGATACTGCGGCCTCCCAGGCCGCTGGTTTCTCCAGACGTTTTGTCTGCCCGGTGTAGCCCGGAAGGTTTTGACAGCCACTGACGTCTTAGCTGCCTTCGTTCAGGGGTTGATGTCCGGCCGACGTTCTTCCCGCGACGTGTCACTGTGTTCTAGTGGCCGATGCTCGGTTAGGTCTGTTGCAGCTGGTCCAGCCGTCTGCCCTAGTGTCCGAGCCGCCACTCTCTTCCTACGTTGTTGCTCAATTTTGGTGTCCAGCTGCTGCAGCTGTTGGTGTTCTGGCTGCCGACATTCCCGGCAGTCGGTGTTCTAGCTGCTGTGGGTACAGCTATTGCTGTCCCAGCTTGCTGCTGTTCAGGTGGAACATGGTTCAGCTGCTGGCGTTCCAGCGGTTGTTGGACCAGCTCCCATGCAACGACTGAAGTTGTTCCTGATGTTCCAGTTGAAGCGGTCCCAACTGATAATGCCCATCCTACTGCGTTCCAGCTCCCAAGGGTCCAGCTGCCGACGTGTCAGCCCCCGAAGTTCCAGCTGAAGAGTTCCAGCCGACGTTGTGCCTATTAGCACTCCTTTCAGTTTATTGTATTTGATTGTAATTTATTTCAGCTTCATGCATTAATCCCGTTTCCTCTAAGAGTTATATTCCAGCATTATTTTGAGCATGATCTGTTTTGCAGTCGTACTTCCCTTACTGCTGCAGTTTTCTCCCTTGGCCCGTTGCCGCTAATTTTGTATCTTCGGCAGCGGCCGAAGATACTCTCCACTTCCTTGTTGGTTCCCAGGTTCTATATGGTCCCTAATTGTCTTGCAGTTGGACTTCTACTTATAACTGAAGTTTTCCCTGGTGGCCAGTTACCACTATTTATTTATCTTTGGCAGATGTTGATGCACCAGTTGCCAATGTCCAGCTGCAGGTGTTCCAGCTGCTGATGTTCAGAGGCAGTATTTTACAGTTTACATTTGGCAACTGTTGTTTGTTAAGCCCTTATTTTGCCCTTGTTGACCACTAGTGTTCGTGTTATGCATGCTACGTTATTGTTGGTTTGTTAAGGTTAGGGTTTCCCCTGCTTACTTTCTCCTCCCCAGTGTGGGACATTTACTTATTTATCTATTTATACAGTGATTTTTATGTTGTGCTTGACCTTACTTTTGTCATTTCCAGTTTGCACCTGTTCGGTGATGCTTTAAATTTATTATTTAACAAATTTAATGTTCACGTATTGGATTATCAATGACAGCCCTCGGTGGGGAAGAAAAAAAAAATGGTATTATTAATACTGCTCATATTATTACGGTTAACCTGCTTTTATTTGTATTTTGAGTTATTCTGGGTTCTTTCTGCTACTATATTATTGTTTTAAGCCTACTTGGCGTATGGTCTTTGGTTGCATTGGTGGAGTTGGCTGGGTTATCCTCCACTCGTTACTATTTGCTATTGATGTTAGTTATAGTCACTTTTGGTGTTAATGATCTCGTGCCAATTCCCCTTTTGGCTTCTGGCCTCACCTAACGCCATGAATGTTGTTCCTACTGTATCATACTATTACTTAAGTTCTTTATTATTAGGTCCGGGTTTTAGTCGCCTGTCTTCTACCCTCCCTCTGCTTTACTTGTTATCGTTTTCTCTGGCATTTTTTCGCCATGCCCTCGGTCGGCCCCGTACTAGGCCCATTAGCTGGGCCAGTCCGTTACGCCCATAGCCGGGACCCCTGTGGAGCCCTTAGCTGGGCGGGCCCGCCCTGTTAGCGGGCTAATGGTCCTGCGACCTAGTACTTTGGAAGGAGTATTTTGCGCTTTTCCCTATCCTTCTAGTGCTTATGTCTCTCCTTTACATTTTCTTAGTGAAAATTTCGTTATATTTGTAAGGTACTATTTATTGCTTATAAATATATATATATGTATATATTCATTAGTTGCTATACTAATTTATAGTACTGTCATTCATTTTATTATTCCCATCTCGTCCGTATTAATTTATTATGGGTCTGGGAGTTGGTTTACTATTTTCGTCCTTATTTCTGTTATTTTATTATATTAATTACATTAATTATTTCACATTTACGGATCCCTAGCCTTCCTGGTGTCCATTTCTCTTTGCCTCAGATCCCCAGATCTTGAAGTTCTTGGGGGTACTGCTGCTCGCAGAATGCTCATTGACACTCCAAGACTGAACTCATTTACGCATCTTAAGGCAGTTTCTTAGGCTAACTATCCAGCTCTAACATGCTTTCGGAGGCCAACATACAATGGAGATCACTGTAACGGACTCGGTTACCATCCTTATAATTTGTGTTCGTGTCACTCTGGACGCAAGCATGTTGCAGTTACGCCTTAAGACCTGGACCTAGATTCAGGAAGCTCTGTGTATTTCTTCGTAAGGGGTTTGCTACGAAGGTTCCTAAGTGCGCCCTAAGAAGATGCTTAGGTGCGATTCAATAAGGTCCACTTAGGAAGAAAATTGTTGGTTCACCTGCGTGCCGATAGAGGTCACTACTGTGTTTCGTTTGGCCAATCAGAGAGCAGCAACATTCTTCATATTGAAGATTTAGCGCTGGCTTATCGGAGCTCTACTGCCTCCTATTTACGTCGAATTTTCTTATAAAATTAGTATATTTCGAAGTAAAACAATGTTTTTTCAACTTCTACAGCCAGCACCGACATTGTATTAAACAAATATGTTACATTTGTTGTTTACCTACGTAATTCTAAGAGATACTGTGTAGCTGTCCTTGTTGCTCGGAAGATGCGCTGACAATTATTGTATATATTTACTGAATTTACCCAAGGGCCACTAACTATCTAGTGGCCTCGAAGAGGACAGAAAGCCGGCGGCTTGTTAAAGGGCCCGCCAATTGTCTTAATGATATTTTTTAGCTGGAATTTGCCATTTACGGCTTCAGCGGGTAGGCGGTTCCATGAGTTTATAGCTCTCTTGGTGGAAAAAAAACATCTGTTTTCAGTCCTACTTGAGAGAACATACTCTCCAACACTATATCTGTGATTGTCCTGTTATCAGTGACTTCATACCAAATGGTATGAGGTATTTTGAGCTCTGTAATTACTTCATACACTCAGGAATATTGGAAGATATTCTTGTGCTGCACCCAGATTTTGCCAGTGGGGGCTAATGGATCAGCATTAAGTATTTTGTTCTCTCCTAATTCCATGTATAACTGGCCATCCTGTGAGGTGATGATGTTGGATGAGCTTGTAGCTGGTTTTTGATCTACACTGTGTGGTCCTTTATACAGAATAGGGAAGCAGCACATTGCTGTGTATACCTAAACATGTTTAAAAATACATTGTTTGAGAGGAGTCTGGTAGAAACTGGTAAGAGTAATTATAATATAATGTTTCCATGATTCAGTGCTTACCTCTTGTGAAAATTGCTTAGAGTTGTTTAGTCAGAGTTGATTTGTTTTTTTGTATTGAGGCTGGTATTTTCTAAATTGATTCCATGTACAGTATGTCTAACCATCCTGTGAGATGGGAGTATTAGATAAACTTATAGCTAGTTTTTTATCTACACTGTGTAATATTCCATATAGAATAGGGTAGTAGTACATTGCTGTGTATACATAATCTTCCTAATAAAAAAAATCAGTAATAAAGATTTTAAATTATAGTTTGTATTATTACAAATTCAGTACTGTATTATCCTTATTAAATCATATTGACCATGGATCATTAAGATCTCATGTTGATATGTAATAGTCATATTTCTTTTGAACTGCTAATCCATGCTAATCATTCATTAAATTGTGCATTATGTCTCAATTTTTCACTTCCTTAGATATACTGTACAGTACAAAAAGATAGAATAAAAATAAACCAGTAATATTTCTTTCATTATATTTTTCATTTAAATAACTGCATCAATATTTTTACAGCTGACAGGATTTGTTTTACCATACAGGTGCATTATTTGTTAAAAAAAAATTTGGTTTATTGTTACACACAATGGTGCTACATAGCCTTCCCAGCTTGGTGCCTTCTTTTAATACTTACTGATTAAAAAATAAATAATAAATACATTTTATTCAGAAAAGTACATACAGTTGATTTACAAACATAATGTTGGATTTATAGACAGAGCTAGTACATACAATACCTAAAGCCACTAATACTCATAGCATTTCGGGCAAGGTGTGGGGGAAAAAACACAGACTAAAACTTAATAGTAATCCGGATTAGGTATAAATTGTGTTGAAAGAAGGAATAAAAAATACAAAAAGGGGGGTTAACATAGCATAAATCAGCAATTGCACATGTTGGTGAACAGCGTTGTTTAAAAAATAGCAAGACATGGGTTGACATTTAGGACGTAAGTTAGGTTACATGGAGTTAATTAGGCAGTACTTGGTTTAACTCTTAAACTGGTTGAGAGAGGTACAGCCTTTGACATGATTCGGGAGGTCATTCCACATTCTGGGTCTCTTGATTTGTAGAGCACCTCTAGTTTGGTTACACACAGCCAAATTGAGTAACAGGAAGAGGTCTTGGACACAAATTTGTTCCATGCTAAATGTAGAGGAATCAGCTGAGTATTCCTCAAATAAAATAAGTTGCCTCAGCTTATAAGGTAAATAAAATAAGCATTTCTCAAATAAGTAGCTGCCTCACCTCACTGCCTTACTGCTACATAGCCTTCCCGGCATGGTGCCTTCTTTTGATAATTACTTGTTCCACACCCAAATTGTATAACAGGAAGAGGTCTTGCATGGACCCCTACTTCCCTCTCTCTTTTTTAATAATCTAGTCATAATTATAGCTTTAAGTATTCAATGAATAAAGTTTTTGACATTTTTACCCTTCTCCTTACCTAACATCATTTGTGCAGCATATTTTTATTTTATGTCTCACCCAGATTTAATTTCAAAATAAAACCAAACTAAATAAATTAGAAATGGGTATGTATAGCTAAGGTATACCCTTACTACTAGGTGAACAGGGGCATTTGGTGATAGTAAATGATCCCATCAGGCAGGGCTCATCACCTTCTCTCATATTTCATGTTCACCAGTGTTTATTTACTTAATAACTACTGGTATAATATCTTGCTATTATAAAACTAATTCTACTATCATCAAACATATATTTACTTCAAGTTTCAAGCAGAGAATGCATATATAACTAACACGAAGGACTCTTCTTCACTAGATTCACCAGCTATAATATTTTGGTCATGTTCCAATATCATAAATCGATCCCAGTGTTATGTAGTAGAGAAAAAATGACTTATATCCAGTTTACGTAAAGCTACGAGTGGTCGAAACCACACTTAAATCCCGGAACGAACTTACGGACGTAGCCGCCACGAAGGCGCTAAGACGGAAAACGCTCTTAGCTAAGAGGAAAAACCTTTGTAAGTACCTTCCTGAATCCGGCCCCTTGGCTTCTATTCAGCTCTATCACCCGTCTGGAGGCAGAGATGGGATGGAGACCAAGCGTAATGTTCCCCGCTCACATTCTTCATCCGCTTAGGACACAAGCGGGTTACAGATTTGGCTTTAAGAATTGGTTCTTATTCCATTTTATTGTTTATGTATATATTGCTTTGTTGTATATACCCGTTCTTGGTATATGTATTGTTTATATTATCAAGATTTATAGTGTTTCGTATTATCCCTGTTTATATAGTTGCTTTGTGCTTCCTTGCTGTTCTCCTACTGGCTTTCTCCCACCTTTGCTCCTAGCAAAAGGTACTTCCCCCTTCCGTTTGCTGGAAGATTCTTAGAATTGTTAGCCCCCTTCATTGCTACAGTATAGTTATTCGGAAAACTCTTATTCGTCCAGGATTGTTAATTAAGGAATCTCTTAATTCCTGCTGCTGGGCCCCTCCCCCGTTTTTTCGTCTCCTCCGTATTGATTCAGCTAGGGTTTACCTCTCATGTTACGGACCCGAATCCAGCGTCCGAGCACGGAGCAGTGACGACCGCGCCATCTGTGGGTCAGCTCCCAAAACCCCCTCCAAATGGACGACGACACCTGGTGAGGACGAGGTGTACTGGCCACAAGGGCCAGTTTCCAGTCCTGATTAGCTCATAACACAGCCGCTGCTGACCTCTGGTGAGGTGGAGCTTAGACAGCAACACCATCTATGGAATGGATACGTCGGGCGTTTGTGTCTAAGCCTGTAAGTGAGGTGCTTTAGTGTGTCCCTGTTACTGATGACGTGTCTGATTACAGAGTCGACCTGGGACTGCTGTAATGGAAGTTGAGTCAGTCTACCTGTCATGTTCACAGAAAATGGTACCATCCGTTTTCTATGTGCGGCGGCTGAGACGCCGGAGAAGGAAGGTAAACAGGAGAGCGTACAGGACGCCTGCCAAGCTTGGTAGCTACTAGTCATGTAATCATATTAAGTATTAAAGTCAGTAACCAAGTCATGACTTTACATCAACCCTACAACCAAGACTTCCTCAGTAACACACAAACACCACATTGGCGACGAGGATGAACTGTGAACGCAGGTATTTGTTCAGTTTCAAACACAAGGGAGAAGCATGCTGCCTGGAGGAGGAAGAGAAGCTGTGAGCGCCATACCCGATGCTGTATGCTAACCGATGCTGTGTGCTAACCAATGCTGTGTGCTAAACGATGCTGTGTGCTAACCGATGCTGTGTACTAACCGATGCTGTGTGCTACCCAAGCTGTGTGCTACCCAAGCTGTGCTGAAGAAACTGTACTGAAGAATCTGCCGACGTTGTGTACGAAACGACGCTTTGATGTGTACAAAACCTGATGTTTTGGTTACGAAACGACGCTTCGTGCTACAAAATTCATCACATTGAACTGACTGCTGTACCGACTGCTGTACCAACTGCTGTACCAACTGCTGCTGTACCAACTACTGCTGAACCAACTACTGCTGTACCAACTGCTGTGCTGCTGTGAGTAGGAACAACACATGTACACAAGGGCTAGGTAAGAAGTCAGTTGCTGCTATATTGTGCACTGTTGTGAACTTTTGCATTAAAATGCTTGTGTGCTTTGCAAAATTAAAGTAATTACAGTGAATTCTTGACTAACATATACAGTGCAGTAAGTGTTTAATATTCTGAGGAACATTTAAGTGATAAGTTTACATTTATTCAGTAAAAAATGGCAAATATACCTCAGTTTCCTGCATTTGATCCTGACTGTGACCAGACAAACCTGTCACAGAGGTGGGTCAAATGGCTTAAAAAGTTTGAAAATTTGTTGATAGTTTCTGACATCAAAAGTGCTGAAAGAAAGCGTGCCTTTCTACTTCATTATGCAGGTGATAGAGTTTGTGACATCTTTGACACACTGAAAGACACTGGTGGTGCCAAAGATTATGACACTGCCAAAGCCAAACTAACAGAGCATTTCAAACCAAGGCAAAATACTGCAATGGAAATTATGCATTTCAGGAGAGCAAAACAACTCTCTAATGAAACTGTGGATCAATACCACACACGTCTGCAGGGTTTAGCAGCCCATTGTGAGTT
Organism: Procambarus clarkii; assembly: GCF_040958095.1. NCBI lineage: Eukaryota > Metazoa > Arthropoda > Malacostraca > Decapoda > Cambaridae > Procambarus > Procambarus clarkii. The sequence continues at coordinate 9,776,767 of NC_091226.1, forward strand.
TGCTGATGTTGACAAAGAAATCAAACAGCAAATAATTGAAACATGCACATCTACACGTCTCCGTCGAAGAGCTCTAGAACTTGTTGATGATGATAGTTCTCTTACCAAGATACTGGATATGGCTCGTCGAATGGAAGATGCTGCACGTGATGCTCGTGTCATGGAGTGCAGTGCCAATAACGGTTCTGCCACTGTTACTAACAGTGATGAGGTACGTAAGGTTCAGGGAGGACACCGTGATCAAAGAAGATATCATGGCAAACCTAACAGTAAATTTAGCCGAGAACCACGTCACAACTGGGGTCAAGGAACAAGGCTCAAGCAGTCACAACGACCCACATCAGAGGGTGTCAACAATAAATGTTACAATTGTGGAGGAGACTACCCACACCAAGATAATGTTTGTCCTGCTCAAGGTAAGAAGTGCTATGAGTGTGGGAAACTAGGTCATTTTGGTGCTATGTGTTGTTCCGCACTAAAGAAACCACAGTCAATGAATAAAAGCACTGTACGAGGATCAGGTCATAGGGGTCGAGGTGGTAAACACAATATTGCACCTCATATCCAGAATGTTAATAATGTACAAGACAACATTTCATTACAACCAGTCTCAGATGACAGTGAATGTGATTATACTTATGGAGTACAAGCAATCACAGAATGGAATGATCTTCCAAACAACCCAGAGACATGTGTATACATTGCTGGTATTTGTCTCAAGGTTCTCATTGACACTGGATCAAACATTGATACCATTGCTGAGTGCCACTATAAGAAATTTAAAAAACAGTTCCCAAAGCTTGAGAACTATAATGGCAAAGCCACTGCCTATGCTTCAAAGGTAGCCTTGCCAGTGATTGGAACTTTAACTGCAGAGATTAAGTCAAAGAATGCAATGCTCATTACCACATTCCATGTTGTTAGGAATGCAAAGGAGTCTTTACTCAGTTACAAGACTTCAACCAAATTGGGGCTACTTCAGCTTTCTAATGCTGTAGCAGTGGAATCTGCAAACAATGTTGATGGTATTGTTGCTGAATTTTCTGATCGATTTAAATCCATAGGTTGTTATACTGATAGCAAAGTACATCTGCATATCAACCCAGATGTAATTCCAGTTGCCCAACCACATCGCCGACAACCATTCCATACTCGCAAGAAAGTCGATGCCGAACTGGATAGGCTGATGGAACTAGATATCATTGAACCAGTAACAGGCCCAACACCATGGGTAAGCCCAATTGTCACTCCACCAAAGCCGAAGAATCCAGATGAGATACGCATTTGTGTGGACATGCGTGTTCCCAACAAGGCAATAATGCGTGAACGCCATCCTACACCGACTGTAGATGATATGATCTACCGCTTGAATGGTGCAACTATATTCAGCAAGTTAGATTTAAACAAGGGCTATCATCAGCTTGAACTTGATGATGAGAGTCGCTTCATCACAACGTTTACGACACATCGAGGTCTGTATAGGTACAAGCGCCTGAGTTTTGGTATTAACAGTGCTGCCGAGGTATTCCAGCACATCATCAGCCAGGTATTGCAAGATATACCTAATGCTGACAACATGTCTGATGACATCATTGTTTATGGCCGTACCCAAGCTGAACACGACAAAGCTCTTCGTGCAACATTGCAACGCTTACGAGAAAAGAATTTGACGTTAAGCCGAGCAAAGTGTGAGTTCAATCAACATAAAATTGAATTCTTTGGACATGTACTTAGTGACAAAGGTCTGTCTCCAGATCCTAAGAAAGTTGCAGATATCAAGAATGCTGCACCTCCTTCAACGTCCACTGAAGTACATAGTTTTCTGGGAATGGCAAACTACTGTTCTCGCTTCATTCCAGATTTTGCTACCATTACGAAGCCTCTACGTGAGCTCCTGAAGAAAAATGCATCATGGTACTGGAGCGATATCGAGCAAAATGCATTTGATGCTGTGAAAGATGCACTAGTAGAGAATGCGACTGCTGCATACTTTGATCCATCAATGGACACTGAATTAACGGTGGATGCTAGTCCTGTTGGTTTAGGTGCTGTTTTAGCCCAACACAAACCTGGTCAACCAGATTCCAGAGTAGTAATTGCCTACGCCAGCCGTTCTCTCACAGATGTTGAGCAACGATACAGTCAGACAGAGAAGGAAGCTCTTGCTCTTGTATGGGGCTGTGAACACTTCAATGTGTATCTGCTTGGTGCACCCTTCACCACGATAGTCACTGACCACAAACCGTTGGAGACCATCTTCAATAATCCAAAGTCCAAACCACCAGCTCGCATTGAGAGATAGGCTCTTCGTCTGCAACCATACAACTTTACGGTGAAATACAAGCCGGGTGCAGGCAATCCCGCTGATTACATCAGTCGACATCCTGCCAACAGTTTCACCATCACCAAGCATCAGCAAGTTGCCGAGGAATATGTACACTCTGTAACCTGTGATGCAGTCCCTAAGGCTCTTACTCTTGATGAAATCCGTACTGCAACCCTAGAGGACCCAACTCTGCAAGCAACAGTGGATGCATTGACTAAGAAAAAGTTTCCACGCATCCCACCCTCAGGAGTTGACCAAGATGCATTCAAAGCACTTGAACGCATCCAGACAGAATTAAGTGTTACGCAACAACGCGACACTGTGCTGCGAGGTACTCGTATCGTGATTCCAGCTGTTCTCCAGCAACGTGCTCTGAAGCTTGCACATCAAGGACACCAAGGTCTTGTTAGGACGAAACAGCTGCTACGAGAAAAGGTGTGGTTTCCTGGCATTGATCGTCAAGCAAAGGATATGCATGATGCCTGTGTCCCTTGCCAAGCTGCAGTGGATACTTCAAGACCAACACCTCTACAACCTTCACCACTACCTGCTGCACCATGGACGGAAGTATCAATGGACTTCTGCGGACCACTACCAACTGGAGAGTACTTGATGGTAGTCATTGATGATCACTCACGTTATCCAGAAGTAGAAATCATCAATTCCACATCTGCAAAGGCCGTCATCCCGAAACTTGACAAGATCTTTTCAAACTTTGGCATTCCTGAAGTTGTCAAGACGGACAATGGACCGCCATTCAATGGACAAGACTTTGTCAACTTTGCTGAGCATAATGGATTCAAACACCGCCGTGTGATGCCACTACATCCCCAAGCAAATGGAGAAGTTGAGAGATTGATGCAACCTCTCATGAAAGCGGTACGCTGTGCTCATGCCGAAGGACGATCCTGGAAACAAGCTATGTATGCTTTTCTCAGGAACTACCGTGCAACACCGCATGGAACACTGGGCAAGTCACCTGGTGAACTTTTATTTGGACGTCCTATGAGAATCGCACTACCCGTCATGCCAGCCGAGGTAACGGATAAACGTCTCGCTCAGAAGGATGCACTAGCCAAGGGCAAAATGAAAATTGCTCATGATCAACGTGCAAAGGAACAGTTCATAAAGGTTGGAGACACTGTTCTCGTTAAAAAGAAAAAAGAGGGAAAGTTAGATATGCCGTATGATACAAAACCATATAAAGTGATTAGTGTAAAAGGAACTATGGTAACAGCTAGTAATAGAGATCATAGTATAACACGTAATATGGCTTATTTCAAAGTGATTCCAACTAGTGTAGAAAATGATGAAGTGCAAAGTCGTGCAAAAGAAAAAGAAAAAAATAGTTATAACCCGACAAACAATTCATCAAGGGATGTTATTGCATTTAAGGACTCTCGTCCTAAACGTCATGTTAAACGCCCTACACGATTTGATGATTAATTGTGTTCCTATGTAATGAAAAGTATTTACTTATTGTGCTAAACTAAATTTAATATTGTTTGAATAATGCAGATATCTCATTCAATATTTTGTAACTTTGTATTACAGTTTCTTTCATGTTTGTTTAACATTGCATATGTATTTTTAACATTGAAATCCTTTGTGGAAAAGATTAAGTTGTTTAAATTCTTTGTGTGCTTAATTAATGTTAAATGTATGCAGTATCTCTTGATATGTTAATAACTTACTTTGTGTCAATAACTTTGCTTTGTGCTACACGCATGGTAGACATCCTGTATTCATTCTTTTTAAAGAAAAGGAGGGATGTCATGTTCACAGAAAATGGTACCATCCGTTTTCTATGTGCGGCGGCTGAGACGCCGGAGAAGGAAGGTAAACAGGAGAGCGTACAGGACGCCTGCCAAGCTTGGTAGCTACTAGTCATGTAATCATATTAGGTATTAAAGTCAGTAACCAAGTCATGACTTTACATCAACCCTACAACCAAGACTTCCTCAGTAACACACAAACACCACACTACCCAAGGCAGCCGTCTCGTCACCAAGTGTTTGCTGCAGCAGCTGTGAGTCGCCCCCGGATGAACACTGTGGTGTTACCCTGCCTGTGAAGTGGCAGTTGAGGGATTGTCATACCCGGGACTGACTGGTGGAGACGCTTAACCACTGGGGTGTTGTGGAAAGGAGAGTGATCTGTGGCATCACACGAGGCTCCTGACTAGGGCACGACCCTAGTATCGCTCGTGGAGTGGCCTAACCAGCGTCGCTGATTTGGAACCTGCCAGCTATCTGCTGGACTTGTGGTTGACGGCCTCCATGACGGTGCCCCCAGTGGAACTGTGTTTTGGCTGGCCTGTGGCCGGGGTAGACTCAAGATTCTCGAAGGATTCGTCATGAGGCCACGAGAGCACCAAGAGCTTGGCACCGTGAACGTCCAGGGTCTTCAGAGGAAGACTACATCGTGTATTAGTGTTTATACCCCCCCCCCCCGTGTAATCATTTATATCTTATTTATTGGTGACGGTGATAATTATATTATATTAAGTTTTTGATTTTATTTCCCTTCCCCTTTAATTTGCTTGCATTACGGATCACATCCCTTGAAAGCCACTACTGGCTTGGGGCCGGATACCATTCCTCTAACAACATCAGAGTAAGAACCCGGTTGCGACCCGAGAGGGCCGTAACATCTCGTCTGTGCTCTTGCCTGTCACGATAACACTGCATGCCGCTTCTGCCCACCCTTATTGCCTTATATCTTTCAGCCCGGGGGAGGTGATCTACGCGACAAAAAATCGACGCACGCTCCGACTGGACCAGGTATCGTTTACATGGTCAGGAATCAACACTCTTCGATCGGATCCTACAAGCACAGCGCAGGATGCACGCATACCCTACCCCAGCGAGCGCACCCCCCCCCCCCCCCCCGACAAGTTCTACCCGGCCCGTGCCCCAGTGAACAGGCAAGACTTCTCCAGGGCGATTAATACGCGCCGCCCTCGCAGAGCTAGTCTCGCCTCCAGCCGACCACGCCCTCTTACCTTTAGAATTGGCAGGGCCACTCAGCTCTCTTGACGGGCTCGCCAACGGAGATAATGGCGGGTCCAGCAACCAGCTGAAACCCCCAGCTGACTAAGTCCGGGACGTTGTTGCTCTGCCACTCTGAGGCCTCCTTGCGGCCAGCGGGCCTCACCCTTCGGGGGGGGGGGGGGACGGCCAGCTGGCCTGCGGTGGGGGTGCAGCGCCGGTCCCCAAGTGTCCCGTTGTCCGCAGCTAATCCTTTGCCCAGTCTAGGTGCTAGTAAGAGTAAGGAAACCCTTCTCCTTATTCCTTGGCGGCCGGCCTCACGCCCTGGGAAAACTCCCATTTGTCATATCAGTTTTCCCCAGTCACTAGGTATTTTCTGCCCGCCTGTTAATTCTAGGATTTCCCATTATGTCTTGGTCGGGCTCCGTTAAGTGTTGTGTCTATACACTTTATTTCCCCTTTGTGTCCTGACTGTTATACCTAGTTCTAATTACATTTCTTCTGCCATTAGGTTTCTGCAGAAGGTGTTTGCCATGCCACTAGGCTATGGTTACTACTACTGGGGTGCATTTTAAGTTAATTTAGTCCTCAGACATGGACATGTTACATTTGTTAATTCCTACTTATATTATTTACAAGTTAGCAGTCTCCGTGGTGTAGTGGTAAGACACTCGCCTGGCGTTCCGCGAGCGCTATGTCATGGGTTCGTATCCTGGCCGGGGAGGATTTACTGGGCACAATTCCTTAACTGTAGCCTCTGTTTAACGCAACAGTAAAATGTGTACTTGGATGAAAAAACGATTCTTCGCGGCAGGGGATCGTATTCCAGGGACCATAGGATTAAGGACTTGCCCGAAACGCTATGCATACTAGTGGCTGTACAAGAATGTAACAACTCTTGTATATATCTCAAAAAAAAAAAAACATGTTCTGCAGAATTTAATTTATTAATAAAAATTTAAGCCCCATTCGGCCTGTGTCTTTTTCCCCCTGGTCAGAAAATAATGTTTCCATGATTCAGTGCTTACCTCTTGTGAAAATTGCTTAGAGTTGTTTAGTCAGAGTTGATTTGTTTTTTGTATTGAGGCTGGTATTTTCTAAATTGATTCCATGTACAGTATGTCTAACCATCCTGTGAGATGGGAGTATTAGATAAACTTATAGCTAGTTTTTTATCTACACTGTGTAATATTCCATATAGAATAGGGTAGTAGTACATTGCTGTGTATACCTAATCATCTTAATAAAAAAAATCAGTAATATAGATTTTAAATTATAGTTTGTATTATTACAAATTCAGTACTGTATTATCCTTGTTAAATCATGTTGACCATGGATCATTAAGATCTCATGTTGATATGCAATAGTCATATTTCTTTTGAACTGCTAATCCATGCTAATCATTCATTAAATTGTGCATTATGTCTCAATTTTTCACTTCCTTGGATATACTGTACAGTACAAAAAGATAGGATAAAAATAAACTTGTAATATTTCATTCATTATATTTTTCATTTAAATAACTGCATCAATATTTTTACAGCTGACAGGATTTGTTTTACCATACAGGTGCATTATTTGTTAAAAAAAAAAATTGGTTTATTGTTACACACAATGGTGCTACATAGCCTTCCCAGCTTGGTGCCTTCTTTTGATAATTACTTGTTCCACACCCAAATTGTATAACAGGAAGAGGTCTTGGACCCCTACTTCCCTCTCTCTTGTTTAATAATCTATATAGTCATAATTATTGCTTTAAGTATTCAATGGATAAAGTTTGTGACATTTTTACCCTTTTCCTTACCTAACATCATTTGTGCGGCATATTTTTATGTTATGTCTCACCCAGATTTAATTTCAAAATAAAACCAAACTAAATAAATTAGAAATGGGTATGTATAGCTAAGGTACACCCTTACTACTAGGTGAACAGGGGCATTTGGTGATAGTAAATGATCCCATCAGGCAGGGCTCAGCACCTTCTCTCATATTTCATGTTCACCAGTGTTTATTTACTTAATAACTACTGGTATAATATCTTGCTATTATAAAACTAATTCTACTATCATCAAACACATATTTACTTCAAGTTTCAAGCAGAGAATGCATATATAACTAACACGATGGATTCCTCTTCACTAGATTAACAAGCTATAATATTTTGGTCATGTTCCAATATCATAAATCGATCCCAGTGTTATGTAGTAGAGAAAAAATAACTTATATCCAGTTTACGTAAAGCTACGAGTGGTCGAAACCACACTTAAATCCCGGAATGAACTTACGAAGGTTTTTCCACTTAGGGTAGTTAATTGAATACGGACGTAGCCGCCACGAAGGCGCTAAGAGGAAAAACGTTCTTAGCTAAGAGGAAAAACCTTCATAAGTACCTTCCTGAATCCGGCCCCAATGGGGAAGTAATCTTATACGAATTAGCCAATCTGGGAATAACAGGGAGATTGCTACACTGGATAAGGGATTATCTACAAAGCAGAAAAGGTCAGGTGTATTACCAGGGATACATGTCTGAGGAACGGAGGTTTCAGTTAGGTACCCCACAAGGGGGAGTATTAAGTCCCACCTTATTCAATGTATTAATGAACAGATTAGCATCAGAGATGTATCCTCCAGGGGTCACGACGATCATATATGCTGATGACATTCTTATACAAGGCACTTCTGGGAACAAAATTCAAACTGCTCTTAACATACTTGGTACAACCTGTCACAAGTTAGGCTTAGTTATAAATGCAGATAAAACCAAATATGAGTATAGGAAACGAAGAAATATAACACTTACTCTAAATGGTGTGGAACTGAGCCGTGTTCAGAAGTACAAGTATCTGGGCATGTATGTTGGATACACATGTGAGAGTTAAAATGCTGAAATAAATCATATCAGCACCTTATGTAAAGCCCGTCTGCATCCTCTAAAAGCACTACCTTTTTCTGGTAAAGGTGTTGGGGTACCTATCTTGCGGATGTTATACATAAGCACTGTTCGGTCCCTGATAGACTACGCAGCACCCGTTTTGTCTTACACAGGCCAAGGCAGAATTCAAAAAATAGAACTGATACAGAACGAGGCTATGAGGATTATTCTTGGATGTCAAAGAAATGCAATGATTGAAATAATGAGAATGGAATTAAATTTACAGTGTGTGTGTGATAGAGTCCGTGACATTAACACTAGAGTATCTATTCGTTTCATGCGGAGAAAAGGAGGGGATAAGCTGTTTGAGAGCGTTCAGACCTGCTTGAGTGACGTACACACTTCCAGGAAACTGAGGGAGACACGCTACACGAGGGGATTAGCTAATGACCTCAGGGAATACGATGTACTTGACTGCTGTAAACCCTCTCGACAGTGTAATATGTCTGCTCCCTGGAAAGTACAGAAAATAGACGTCGAAATTGTACCCCTCAAGGTGAAAAAGATTCATCATGAACCGGGACAATTACGGTGTTTGTGTGGAAGCATGATATCTCGGTTACCAAGAGGCAACAGTTTACATGTCATGTATCTTTATCATTTATCAATTCTGATTGAAATTACCTACTTAAAATTATCTGCTAGATTAAGGACCTGCCCGAAACGCTGTGCGTACTAGTGGCTTTACAAGAATGTAAATACTGTACTATCCAATGTATTCTCACAAACCCAATGTACCTTCTTGTATATATATAAATAAAATAAATAAATAAATAAATAAAATGTATATTGCGACGGGTCGGTGGCGGAGGATGGCAGGGCAGGGTGTGGTGTCCTAATAAGGGAATATACGGAGTTTGGGACTGTGGACAGGATAATTGAACTCCGGCTTAGTAACTATATATCATCCACACAAGCTGAACTGCAGGCCATTCTGGCGTGTTTAGAGGAAGTATGTCATGACGACAAAAAATGTTTTTGTATTTGTCGATAGCCGATGAGCACTGGAGTCCTTAAACAGTCGAAACCCTGTCTTCATGTCTATAGTTGAGGATTGTAAGAGAAGAATAACTGAGATACAGCTGAAAGGTCATAGTGTGAAATTCATGTGGATTCCATCTCATGTTGGAATAGTGCTCAACGAGGTGGCGGATGACTTGGCCAAACGTGCCACATCAAAACCACAAGTTGACATTGAATGTGAATTCACAATGAGACAAATAGAAGCAAAATCAGAAATATTCAGGCACAGGCAGGAGTGGCGAGGAGAGAGATAATGTATGAGAGAAGTCAAACCATGCAACACTACATGTATGTGAGTCAAAACACCTATTTCACTTATGGTAAAAGGAGAAATGCTTGGAGTGACTCTGTGCACATGCGGCTCAGGCTTGGGTACAAATATTACTGGGAATATGGGATAGGTGTTCATGATAATGACACGAAGTGTAAACTATGTGGTATGTTAAGGTCTCACACCCTTACCCATTATGTTCTTGACTGTCCGTTGATTAATGTATATAGAAACACTGAGATAAGGACTGTTCCTGAACAAATAGCCTGGATGTGTCACAAAGGAAAGGTTGATGATATTCTTGAGAGATATAAGAATTTTGCACCAAATCTGTAATATTTTGTTGAATTATCTGCATGTCTCATGCAAATTATCTATACAGTATAACTAGGTCATAGAAGTATTTGTGTACGTCTGATACCATACTACTTGTGAAGGAGGAAATGTATATGTTTATCTCTCAGAATGTTTGGTAACATGTTTATTGTTTATTTATTTATTTATTTATTTATTTATTTATATATATATACAAGAAGGTACATTGGGTTTGAGAGAATACATTGGATAGTACAGTATTTACATTCTTGTAAAGCCACTAGTACGCGCAGCGTTACGAGCAGGTCCTTAATCTAGCAGATAATTTTAAATAGGTAATTCCAATCAGAATTGATAAATGAAAGATACATTACAAGAGAAAAATGAGATGAGAGAGATAAGTAAGTATATTAAAGCACATTGTTATATTAAAGCTCTGATTGATTACATTGACAGCTTGATTAGTAATTTAAACAAGATTAATAGACACCATACAGCAGATTGACAGCACATATAAGACAGCAATGATCACAATGGTAAAGATGTTCAGAATGGGTACATAAAGATTGGGAGACTGGGTAGCAAAAGATACAGATATCTTGAGGTTATCTTGAGATGATTTCGGGGCTTTAGTGTCCCCGCGGCCCGGTCCTCGACCAGGCCTCCACCCCCAGGAAGCAGCCCGTGACAGCTGACTAACTCCCAGGTACCTATTTACTGCTAGGTAACAGGGGCATTCAGGGTGAAAGAAACTTTGCCCATTTGTTTCTGCATCGTGCGGGAATCGAACCCGCGCCACAGAATTACGAGTCCTGCGCGCTATCCACCAGGCTACGAGGCCCCAGATAACAAGATTTATAAACACCATACAACAGATTGGCAGCACATATAAGAAAACAGCAATGATCTCAATGGTAAAAATGTTCAAATTGGGAACATAATGGTTGGGAGATTGGGTAGCAATAGATACAGTGCAATTTTAAGGCAAAAAGTGAAAAACTATGAAGATGAAATTAGGTACTTTTTAGTATTGATTTTGAATGATGTAAAAGTTGGACAGCTTTTCAATTCAGTAGGGAGTGAGTTCCATAAACTTGGTCAATTTATTTGCATAGAGTGTTTACACAGATTAAGTTTAACTCTGGGGATATCGAAGAGATATTTATTTCTGGTGTGGTGATAATGGGTCCTATTACATCTGTCCAGGAAGAGTTTCAGACAAGGATTTGCATTTAAGAACAGGGTTTTGTAAATGTAGTTGACACAGGAGAACTTGTGGAGTGAGATTATGTTTAGCATGTTTAGGGAGTTAAACAAGGGGGCTGTGTGTTGTCTGAAAGCAGAATTTGATATTATTCTGATGGCAGATTTTTGCTGGGTGATGATGGACTTGAGGTGGTTTGCAGTGGTTGAACCCCATGCACAGATACCATAGTTGAGATAGGGATAGATTAGTGCATAATATAGAGAGATGAGAGCAGAGTTAGGAACATAATATCTGATTTTGGAGAGTATACCAACTGTTTTAGAGACTTTCTTAGTTATGTGTTATATGTGGGTACTGAAGTTGAGTCTCTTGTCTAGGAATATGCCAAGAAACTTTCCATCATTTTTATTGCTAATGTTTACATTGTCAATCTGAAGCTGAATTGCATTTGTAGATTTGCTTCCAAATAGGATGTAGTAGGTCTTTTCTATGTTAAGTGTTAGTTTGTTGGTTGACATCCATAAGTGGACTTTTTTTAGTTCATTATTAACAACATCATTTAGTGTATGTGGGTTGGGGTTGGAGTAAATGAGGGTAGTATCATCAGCAAACAAAATAGGTTTCAGAATGTTAGAGACATTAGGCAGATCATTAATGTATATAAGAAATAGTAGGGGTCCCAAGATGCTGCCCTGTGGCACTCCAACGGTTATTGGTAGAATGGGAGAGATTATATTATTGATGGCTACACATTGGTGTCTATCACTAAGATAGGATTGGATATAGTCCAGTGCATGGCCTCGGATTCCATAATGATGGAGTTTACATAAGAGGTAATCGTGATTAACAGTATCAAAGGCCTTTCTCAGGTCAATGAAGAGTCCAATTGGAAACTCATTTTTGTCAAGGGCTGAGTAAATTATATCAAGGAGACTAATAATTGCATCGTTGGTACTTGTTTGTGATGTGTGTCTATATGTATATCAGCTTTTTTTATGCAGTCAAGTATAGACCCAGAACTTAACCTCTTATCCACTATCTATGACAATAATCACTTTAATGATCTAAATTGCAGATATTTTGCAGCACATGATGTAAACAATGTATTAACTCATAATCACAATATCTCTGTAATCAATTTGAACGTTAGATCCCTAGGTAAACACTTCGATGATGTTAGTGCCTTGATTGAAGCTATTGACAACAAATTCTCTTTTATTATACTTACTGAAACATGGTTGAAAGAGGATACTACTCAACTCTTTAACATGCCTAACTACTCAGCAATTCACAACTGTCGTCAACTTCAGAGAGGTGGTGGCACTGCTCTTTACTACCACCAAGAACTAACATGCTTAAAAGAAATTAGAACTAGAGACTGCTATGGGGAGTATATCTTTGCCAGCTTCAGAGTCAAGGGTGCCGAGTCTATCCTGTCTGTGGGTGCAGTTTATAGAATTCCTAACACTGATGTGTCCAAATTCAACTCAAACCTTAGAAATCTAATACTTGATAACAGACTGAACAAAAACCACCTAATTATCGCAGGGGACTTTAATATTGACCTCTGCGAGCCAGAACACCCTACTGCTGTTAGCTTCCTCAACTGTATGAATTCCTGCTTCCTCATACCCTTAATCACTAGACCTACTAGAATCACTGATAGCACTGCCACGACTCTAGATCACATCTGGACAAACATAACCTCTCCGTTTACTTCAGGTATAATCACCGATAGCACTACAGACCATTACCCCACATTTCTCTTAACTAACATTAGCAAACCACCTCTTGAGTCAAGAGAGATACGTTTTAGACTACACAATGAAACTGCTATAGACAATTTTATAACTGCTACTGATAATGTCAACTGGGAGTCCGAGCTAAGTACCATAGAGGACATCAACCTAGCAGTTCAATCTTTTCTTCAAAAAACTCTTAGCCTTTATAATACCCACTGTCCTATGCTTACAAAACAAGTCACAACCAAAAGGCTTAACAATCCCTGGCTTACAAAGGGAATACTTAAATCTATTAATAAAAAACATGATCTTGAGAAGAAATATAGGTTAGGAATTGTCTCCAAAGAATTCTCAAAGAATTACTCATTATTGCTATCTAAGATAATTAGACGAGCCAAAACTAAATACTACGAAGATAAATTTACCCAAATAAAGAGTAACATTAAACAAACTTGGAGAACAATTTCACAAATATTGGGATCAAAGAAATCTTTAAATAACAAACCGACTCTCCTGTCTAATAACGATGGTCAGCTTTCAGCCTCTGATTCTGCTATTGAGTTCAATAGGTTCTTCTCTTCCATTGGTTCATCCCTTGCTAATGATATTCCATCTTCCAGTACTGACATTAAGGACTATCTTACAGGGAACTATCCACAGTCTCTGTACCTAAAGCCTATTAATTCCACTGACGTCAATGAGATAATCCTTTCCCTTAAAACCAAGTCTGGTGCCCTTGAGGAGATACCAACTTTAATCTACAAAAAAGCCTCCAGATCTTTAGCCCCTGCTATTGCTTTGCTCTTCAACAAGTCACTTGAACTCCAAACCTTTCCAGATATTCTAAAAAAAGCGAGAGTAACGCCTGTCCACAAATGTGGTGATCTCACAGATGTTAACAACTACAGACCTATATCAATCCTGCCAAACTTGTCAAAAAATTTTGAAAAACTAATCTATAAGCAGCTTTACTCATATCTAGCCAAACTCAATATACTTAGCCCTTGCCAATATGGCTTCAGGCCCAAAAAAAGCACTAACTATGCACTTATTAGTATGCTTAACTCGATTCATACAGCTCTTGATAAAAATGAGTTCCCTGTTGGGTTATTTGTGGACCTGCGTAAAGCTTTCGATACTGTCAACCACCAAAACCTTCTTCTTAAATTACATCATTATGGTGTCAGAGGACACTCCCTACAATACCTCAAATCCTACCTTACTGACAGGCTCCAATGTGTTTCTGTGAATAATACAATTTCTCCCACCCTACCCATCAACATTGGTGTTCCCCAGGGCAGCATACTTGGCCCTCTCCTCTTTCTGATCTACATTAATGACCTTCCAAATGCCTCCCAACACCTCAAACCAATTCTATTTGCTGACGACACAACCTTCATTTACTCCAGTCCTGATCCCCTTGCTCTAAATGCCACAGTAAATACTGAGCTAAATAAAGTCCATCTGTGGCTAACTGCCAACAAACTCTCCCTTAACATTGACAAAACCTTTTATATTCTGTTTGGCAATAAATCCTCTAATCAAATAAATCTCAAAATAAACAATACCCAAATTTGTAACAAATTAGATGGCAAATTCCTTGGCATTCTCATTGACCACAAGCTTAATTTCCAGGGACACATTCTAAACATATCACAAAAAGTTTCAAAAACTGTGGGCATTCTTTCTAAGATCAGATATTATGTACCACGCCCTGCCCTGGTGACTCTCTATTACTCCCTTATCTATCCATATCTCAACTATGGTATTTGTGCTTGGGGCTCTACTACCCAAAATCACTTACGTCCTCTAATTACTCAACACAAAGCTGCTATTAGGACAATATCCAATTCTGGCCCCAGACATCACTCGGTACCCCTACTTAAATCTCTGAATATGTTAGACATTAAGTCACTGCACATTCTCTCATGTGTATTATACATATATAAAACGCTAAACTATAATGCCAATCCTGATCTCAAAAGCTTCATAGAAGGTTGTATCAGAACCCATGAGCATCACACCAGAAATAAATACAGTTTTGATATTCCTAGAGTACGACTTAATCAAACCAGAAATGCTCTACAAATCAAGGGGCCCAGAATGTGGAATGACCTTCCCAACCATGTTAAAGACTGTACCTCTCTCAACCAGTTTAAGTTAAAAGCGAAGCTATACCTAATAAATTCCCTGTAACCTACCTTACCCTTCTATTGTCAACCAATGTCTGTTTTTTTCTTTAAAGAGCGCTGTTTGTCGACATAATTGTATTTGTGCTGCTTTTTCATCTATGTTTTCATTTCTTGTTTTCATTCTACTCATTATGCTCAATTAGTATTAAGCTTGTCATTTAAGTTTATCATGCCCGAAACGCTTTGCGTAATAGTGGCTTTAGGCATTGTATGTACTAGCTATACCTATAAGTTAAACAATCCTTGTAAATATTTATTGTATGTATGTACCTTACCTAAATAAAATTGTATTGTATTGTATTGTATTGTATAATAGCAGTGCCACCTTTTTTGTTAAGCCTACAGTTGTGAATGGCTCTATAACCAGCTAAGTTGATTTACTTAGCCAGGTTTCTGTTAAAATAATAAACGACAGTTCCGTATCCAGTGCTGAGAGTAGTGCATTTATATCATCAAACATTTATATCGTGCAACATTATATCATCAAGTAATTAGTGGACGTAGATGATTTTATTAAATAAGTGCAGTGATAAAGGTAATAAAATGAATAAAATCGTATGGTGTTACTTCATGTAATAAAATATATTACTCTGAAAACCATATCAGCCACTAAACAAAATATTGGGCCATTTTATAACAAAGTCGCTACTCTTAGCGCTTCACATCGCTACTTTCAGCAATTCAGATCTGGCAACTGTATTGTGTACAACACTGCCCGCAGAGCCCACGCTTCTTGAACTGGTGGTTAGAGTGTAACGTGTCGTGAATATACCGTGGTTTCGTTTCTTGTGTTTCATCGTTCGTATTGACGATGCCTTACGTGTCGAAGAAAACTGAAAAGAAGACGGAAAGTATGTTACTTGCCGTACGAATACGAGAAAGAAGACAGCTAACCAAAAAATTGAAACTAATAACTGCCCTCCA
This sequence comes from Procambarus clarkii, assembly GCF_040958095.1. Classification (NCBI taxonomy): domain Eukaryota; kingdom Metazoa; phylum Arthropoda; class Malacostraca; order Decapoda; family Cambaridae; genus Procambarus; species Procambarus clarkii. Next base: position 9,792,689 of record NC_091226.1, read on the forward strand.
GATGCAGCAGGCGGCCTCTGTAGATGATACAGACCAACAAGAAGTGCACAACTCTCTCAACACTAGCTCTGCTGATCCACCAGACGAACAAGGTGAGAACTTCTCTAATGTAACCCGTGACCTAATTAATTCAAAGATCAAAGTTAACATGTAGGACTGAGAACAAGAAATGCATTTTTGCTCACAGGGTTATTATCCTAAAACCGCTTACCTACCGAAGTCGTAACTGCCAAAACTGTTAGGTTTTTAGAATCCACCTGTAGAGGATCATAAAGGCAAATGGGGGACCTTCGACAAGCCGCCAATTTCCTGTTCTCGTTGAGGCCACCTCGGGTAAAAATAAAAATTCCCCATAGTACTGGGTGAATGATCATCAAACTCGCAAATCTTGCTGTAAAGTATGACCTCATCCGATCAGCGGTAGGTCAAAAAACAAAGTTTATGTAAAAAGAGTGCTTTACTAAGCAGCGTGGATCCCTCCTCCACAGACTGCATCAAGGTAGCAAACAAAAGCCTGGTGTTATCAATCATTGCTACACTAGGAATGGAACGATCATTGTGAAGGAGAGAATAGGAAAAATATATGAAATAATGTGATCAACAACTAATGACTGTGGCATAACTGAAAGCCAACATTTTTCCAATGTCAATACAGGAAATATATCATGAGTGACCGAGCCTTACCTAGCCTAACCTTGTCCATGATGCTGTCTTTCGCTCTATTTGTTAAATAAGAACATAAGAATAAAGGTAACTGCAGAAGGCCTATTGGCCCATACGAGGCAGCTCCTATTTATAACCACCCAATCCCACTCATACATGTTCAACCCGCGCTTGAAAAAATCAAGGGACTTCACCACCACGCCACGTGACAACTGGTTCCACAATTCAACAACCTTGTTACCGAAGCAGTATTTACTCAGGTCTTTCTCCGAAATCTAAACTTACCCAGTTTATTCCCATTGGTTCTTGTTCTGTCTTGTGTTGATACCTTTAATGCCCTATTAATATCTTTGTTATGACCATTCATCCACTTGTATACCTATATCATGTCACCCCTAACTCTTTGCCTTTCCAGTGAATGCAATTTAAGATTTGTTAATCTTTCTGCATATGATAGGTTTCTAATTTTGGGGATTAACTTGTCAACCTACGCTGAAAACGTTCAAGTGAATTTATATCCATGCTATAATATGGCGACCAAAACTGAACTGCATAATCTAAATGGGGCCTACCAGAGCAAGGTATAGCTGATAACAACACCAGGTGTCTTGTTACTAACACTTCCATTAATAAATCCCAGTGTCCTATTTGCCTTAATACGAACATTTATGCATTGATTTTTTGGTTTTAAATTCTTACTAATCATAACTCCCAAATCCCTTTCGCAATCCGACTTTGCAGTCTCAGCCCAATCTAGCTTGTACCTTGTAACTCTATTGTAATTACCTAGACTTAAAACCTTTCATTTGTCAACATTAAACTGCATCTGCCAATCTTTTGACCATTTCAAAACCTTGTTTAGATCGCCTTGATGTGATAGTCTTTTTCCGTATTTATTTCCCTCCCGATTTTTGTATCATCGGCAAATTTGCAAATGTTGCTACTCAAACCTGAATCTAAATCATTTATATATATTACAGGGGTACCTCGATTTAAGAATTTAATCCATTCCTGGAGACGGTTCGTGTTATAAATAATGGTGTGTGGGCTTCTATGGGGGAACTGGTACTATTAAGGGGTAAGGGTAGTTAGAAGACAAGAGTATCAAATATGGGAGAGCTAAAAGGCCCGGCCCCCAAAATAAACTATCCACAGTAGTAATAACTTCCTACTAGACCATATATGTTAGTCTAAGGGTTGATCAATGCACTCCCACACTGGAAGAAGGGATACTCTGTAATTCATGTACTTATTTATTAACCCCTTAACAACCCCCCATATACACTCACACCAATAACAATAATAATAATAACTTTACCACACTATCTTACGTTAAAAGCCTTGGTCCACATAGGCAGGATACAAGGTTTACACTAATAACAAGCTAGGGTAAAGTACTACTGGATAAGCCCTGAAGCTGGATGCAGCTTAGGGTAGAGACACCACGTGGTACCCTAATACAAAACACAACACTTAGGGTTACCCAAAACACTGGCAACTACTACCCCCAGGTCTCACCAATCGTTACTACCAGAGTAGGTACACTTAACACCATACAATACTTAACTTAATGGTACAGGAACTTAGGGTAAGGGAAATAAGTAAGAGGAGAAGGGAAGAGATTAGGGGTGCAGCCACAGAGTAGGTCTCGTCCGCACGAACGCCAGCCAGAGAAGAACCTCCTAGCGACCAGCTAGGCCTCTCATGTGGTGGTGCCGGAAGGAGCCTAATTGATCGTGCAGCTAAGCACATTAAAGATCTTCCCCTATGCAACGTATTGTTACTTTACAAATGATTAGAAAGTATTAGTAAGCAAAGTTGGTGCCTATGTTATTATTTAATAATCAACCCCCAGCTCAGTCTTTAAATGCTCTTTGAGAAACAATAATAGTCTTACGTCTGGCAGGGAAGATACAAACAATTGCCGTTCGTGATGCACTCAACTGTACTACCAGAAAGTTTAATAGCTCAAGTTTTGACCTCTGGTTTCCACTGGAGAACCCAGGGTCATAACACTCCTCCCCCCTTCAGAGAAAAAAAAATGTGACTACTAGAATAGTAGTCATATTTTTTTGTAAGAGTATACAGAGAATAAAAAGAAAAACCATATGACAACCAAAAAATCAATCAAAAACAACAATTTCTCTGCAAGAAAAATACAAAGGAGTTCTCTGAAAGAAAAAAAAAACATACACAAAAAAATAAAAGAACAGGGAAGTAAATAAATTGGACACGGAATATTTAATGTCACAGGAGAACCTAAAAAAAAATAACTAAAGCATGACAGTTGCTAAATGGCTTTCTGTGGCTCAGATGAATGTTATTCAGGCAACCGGGACAGAGCGTCGGCTATCACGTTGAGTCTGCCCGGTAGGTGGGTAATGGAAAGATTGAAGTCCTGTAGGTACAACGCCCACCTGAGGATGCGTTTATTCTTACCCTTCATCTGAGTCAGGAAGACTAGTGGGTTATGGTCCGTGTACACTTCCACTATATTACCTGTGAGGTAAACTTCGAACTTTTTACATGTTAACACTAGCGCCAACGCCTCTTTTTCTACCACTGAATAATTTCGTTGCGCCTTGTCGAATTTCACAGAGTAATAATATACTGGGTGTTCTACCTGATCATCCCCAGTTTGCAACAACACTGCACCAGCACCCGAGTCAGACGCGTCAACATGAATTTTAAACGGTCGGTCGAACCTTGGACTAGCAAGCACTGGGGCGGAAGCTAAGATCAATTTCAAATTTTTAAATGCCTCTGCACAGTCTGATGACCACTTAAATTTAACGGCTTTCCGCAACAAGTCTGTGAGAGGAGTGGCAACACTGGAAAAGTTCTGACAAAAACGTCGATAGTACGCACACATACCGATAAATCTTTGAACGTCCTTTTTAGACTTTAGTACTGGATACTCCAGAATGGCACTGATTTTATCTTGCCGAGGTAACACTTTTCCTTGGCCCACTTCATAACCGAGGTACGTCACTGTGCCTTGGCCAAAATGACACTTTCTAGCATTTAAGGTAAGATTTGCCCTTTTCAAGATTGCAAACAACTGGCGTAACCTAGCTATGTGGTCAGCCCAATTACTGTCAAACAGCACGATATCATCTAAATACGCCCGACAATTTGGCACCTTAGCGAGTAGAGAATTCATGAGTCTCTGGAACGTGGCAGGAGCATTACGCAAGCCGAACGGTAACACTTGATACTCAAAAACACCCTCGGGTGTCACGAACGCAGTTAGTTGTTTAGCATGTTCAGTGAGTGGGATTTGATAATACCCCCTCGAGAGGTCAAATTTCGAGACGTACTTGGCATTTCCCAGCTCGTCGATGCAGTCCTCGAGGACGGGCAGCGGATAGGCATCCACAATGGTCACCTTGTTGAGCTGCCGATAGTCTGTGCATAATCGCCAGGAGCCGTCTGGTTTGGGGACCAAAAGGCAGGGCGAGCACCAAGAACCCTGGCTCGGCCGGATGAGGCCGTGCTGGAGCAAGAAGTCGACCTCCTTCCGTACGATGGCCTTCTTTTCTGGACTCATCCGATAGGGTTGAAGGCGAATGGGAGTGTAGTCCGTCAACTCGACATCATGGCAAATGGCATCAGTCTGGGTCGGGACCTCCCCGAACAGACTGGAGAATTCATCAATCAACGACTGCACCTCTTCACGTTGGGCCATCTGCAAATGGGACAGTCCCTCCTCCACAGCATTCACAGAACTAGAATTATTGAAAATGAGATTAGTTGGGTCCCCAGAACAATCATCCCCTCTCTCACTGGAAATGGAAACATTGGTTAGTGCAATGGGCCTGGGGCCCTGGAACTTCTTCAGTCGGTTTACATGTATGAGCATTACCTGGTTACGTTTGTCAGAGTGCCTCACTTTGTACGTGAGGTCCCCAGTCTTTTCTGTCACAATGTAGGGGCCTTCGTACTTGTGGGACATAGTGTTCCCTATTCGAGGCTTTAATACCAGGACAGGGTCGCCAGGCTGAAAAACCCGTAACTTAGATTTAGCATCGTTACGTTCTTTCATCTTTTCTTGGGCCTTGCCAAGATACTTTAATGCAGCCGCCTTGCAGTCCTTGAGTCTATGGTGGTGTTGCGCAAAGAAAGCCGAACCTTTGGTTAACGTTACGTTCCCTAACAGATTCACCTGTAACATTTGCAAGGGTCCATGAACTTTATGGCCAAAGACTAACTCAAAAGGAGAACAACCCAGTGAACTTTGTAATCCCTCTCTAGCCGCAAACAAAACATACGGTAAATTCTCATCCCAGAAGGTGTGGGAACTCTCGCACGATGTCTTCAACATCTGCTTCAGAGTTAGATGGAAACGTTCAATTACCCCCTGACTCTCTGGATGGTATGGGCTGGAAACCTTATGAGTTATTCCATGTTCCTTACAAAATTGCTCAAAAATATCAGACTTAAAATTAGTACCATTATCAGTTTGCACGACCCGAGGCAGTCCAAAAGTGGAAAAAAATTGCAACATACGAGCAACAACAGTATTTGCTCGGATGTTCCTTACAGCAAAAGCCTCTGGGTAACGAGTAGTGATACACATCATTGTGATTAGGTAAATATTACCAGACTTAGTTCTAGGTAATGGTCCAACACAGTCCATTACCACATGAGAAAATGGTTCCTCTGGCACGACAATAGGCTTTAGAGGAGCTTTAGGTGGAGTCTGGTTTGGTTTCCCAACCAGTTGACAAACAATACACGCATTACAAAATTTTGCCACATCGCTTTTCAGCTTGGGCCAGAAAAAATACTTTAAAATTTTGTGATACGTAATATTTATACCTTGATGTCCCCCCATAGGATCATCATGAGCAGCTGCCAAAACTCTTTCTCTATAGCAGGTCGGCAACATAACCTGGTGGACTACCTCCCACGCATTTGACAAGGGAGCACTCTGGGGTCTCCATTTTCTCATCAAAATCCGATCATTGTAGTAGTACCCAGTTGCTGCGTCTACAATTTCCTCCATAGAGACAGCTGTCTCATGACAATCTGCAAGAGTGGGGTCAGCTTTCTGTAACTCACTCAAGGAGGCATCTAGGCCTTAGTCAGATGCTATTGGCCGAGGCTCAACAGTGTTCTCCACCTCCCCCCTACTCTCGGTAGATGGCGGTGGCAGGCTCTCCACAATGTCCTCGGCCACGTCATCGAGTCGGGCCATGAATGTGTCCGCGAGGTCCACTTGGTTTTCACCACTCGGAAAGTTCCTTGTGTCCTCGGGATTTACCACCTTGGCAAGCACAGGGCTGCCCTTACATTTAAGTACCATAGACCTGGTCACCGCGCACGCAGGGTACACAACATTATCCTCTGCGGCGGGTGGATCCAGGCAAACCTTAGGGGTAGGCAACATAATAGGCAGTCTGGAGTCCCCTACCTTATCCCCTGCTAAATCATTACCAACTATTACATCAACATTAGGGAAAGGTAGGTATGAAGTGACTCCGACTGTACAAACACCCTTGTGGAAATCAGATTCCAGGGTAACCTTATGGAGGGGTACTGCTCGAGTATCACTAGTGACACCCTCGACCAGTACCACCTCTCCAGTGTCGAGAGTGTTGGCACCTTGCAACGCACTCTCTAAAATTAAAGTCTGGATGGCACCGGTGTCTCAGAAGATCACCACGTCCTTCCAGGAAGAACCCTCAGACAAAAGTAGTCTCCCTTTCGATAAGAATGGGGTAAGCAAGTCCAACCACTGTGGGTTGGAGGTCTTACTCCCTAACCCTTCCGAAGGCCTCAAGCCCTGTGTCACAACCAGAGCATTGGGTCTTTTTTCCGGGTACAGTTGCCAACAACGGCTAATAGTGTGGTTTGGACGATTACAGTGACCACAAAAACGTCGGGGAGAAGAGACATTACTAACAGAATTACCCTTTGGTTCACCCTTAGGTGCCGTGGGGCTAGACACTTTAACAGGGTTAGTTATGTCTGAAACAGAAGGTGCATTAGGTAAAGGGTTAGAATGAGCTGGTCTGGACTGGCTGTGGGTATAAGTTTTGCTACTCTGTGGGGTATAATTATTTTTATTGGGCCTTTTGCCCGCCAATTGGTAGTTTTCTGCCAACTTGGCCAAATCCCCTATTTTAGAATTTAACTCTATCCTTCCTTTAATGTACTGTGAAACATTCTCTGGCATAATATCTATAAAATGCTCCATTAACCCTTAAACTGCGCATGGCGTATATATACGCCCTGAGTAACATGTCCCATGGTGCGCATGGCGTATATATACGCCATAGGGTGCCAGGCCTGATTCAAATGGCCCGCGGCTACACGGGGTTCACAGTAGCTTCCTCAGGGCTCTTGTAAACAGATGCCATTTTAAAAAAAAATCGTGGGCAATATTCTCAGGTGTGAGAGGCACAGTACTGTTGGAGCAACCAAGGCCGGCGCACGCAGCATGAGCGAACAGCATTGATGTTCAGCTTGTGACCACAGCATCGCCGAAAAATGTCAAAATAAATATATAATTGTTATTATTTAGCGATGACAATATTACAGATGACCAATGACTGTGATATAAATAACCAGGGTTGTGATAATAGCAGGATTGTTGTAATAATTAGCGCTGTGTGAGGAGTGATGCTGAGAGACGGAGGGAGACAGCATCGTTTACTGACTGTGTGGCCACCTGTTATTGTTTGCGTTCACCATACCAGGTCAGTGGTTCTCTATGGTGAACACAAATGTAGATACTTATATATAATGTGTGTATTAGTGTAATAACAGCAAAAGGATTATGTTGGGAGGAGCCATATGGGTTTGAATACATATTCAAAACACTCGTCGTCAGGCATGTTTATAAAAATATCTTGTGCTTTACCCCTAAGTCTTCCCTGTAGGATTTTCACCCACTCTTCCTTTGGCCAGTTCATGGACATGGCCAATCTCTGAAAATGGTTGAAAAACCTTTCAGGGTCTGACTCGGAAAATTCAGGCAAATATGCTTTTTCTCATAATGCCTGGGGTTTGAATCCCCGGCAGGTGGAGGTCCAGTGGCATTCGCTCTAATTCTAGCCTCCTCGGTTTTGAGTCTTTGCTCCTCTAATTTTATTTTTGCTAACTCTAAAGTTAATTCTCTATCCCTATGAGTTGCACTTTCTGCTTGGCTAGGCTGGCATAAAGGTGTATCACTTGCCAATAGTTCTTCATCAATACAATGTTGTAATATTTCATTCACCAAAGTCCACTTTTTATCCACGTCATTTAATTCTAGGCCAAATTCCTTGCCTAACAATACTAAATTAGACTTTTTAAGTTTCTTTATCTCTACCACTGAAGGCTCCATTGCCAGTCTCTGCATTTCAGATGACATCACTAACAATTTTAGCTCCCAGCCAAAGAAAAAATTAAAAAAATAAAAATTGGAAAAAAAACAAAAATTTGCACGGCCCCTAACACAAGGCCACACTAACCTTAATTGTGAAGGGATCCAGCTGGGTGTCCAGTCAGTGCAAGAATGTCCTTTGCTAGAAGAGCTGGACCCTAGGCTAGCACACAACCGTTCTGCGGAAAACAAAAAAATTTAGTTTTGGCACTCAAGAATCTAATTTTTTACACTTATAATGTTCATCCCGGACTGGCCAACCACTTGTTATAAATAATGGTGTGTGGGCTTCTATGGGGGAACTGGTACTATTAAGGGGTAAGGGTAGTTAGAAGACAAGAGTATCAAATATGGGAGAGCTAAAAGGCCCGGCCCCCAAAATAAATTATCCACAGTAGTAATAACTTGCTACTAGACCATATATGTTAGTCTAAGGGTTGATCAATGCACTCCCACACTGGAAGAAGGGATACTCTGTAATTCATGTACTTATTTATTAACCCCTTAACAACCCCCCATATACACTCACACCAATAACAATAATAATAATAACTTTACCACACTATCTTACGTTAAAAGCCTTGGTCCACATAGGCAGGATACAAGGTTTACACTAATAACAAGCTAGGGTAAAGTACTACTGGATAAGCCCTGAAGCTGGATGCAGCTTAGGGTAGAGACACCACATGGTACCCTAATACAAAACACAACACTTAGGGTTACCCAAAACACTGGCAACTACTACCCCCAGGTCTCACCAATCGTTACTACCAGAGTAGGTACACTTAACACCATACAATACTTAACTTAATGGTACAGGAACTTAGGGTAAGGGAAATAAGTAAGAGGAGAAGGGAAGAGATTAGGGGTGCAGCCACAGAGTAGGTCTCCTCCGCACGAACGCCAGCCAGAGAAGAACCTCCTAGCGACCAGCTAGGCCTCCCATGTTGTGGTGCCGGAAGGAGCCTAATTGATCGTGCAGCTAAGCACATTAAAGATCTTCCCCTATGCAACGTATTGTTGCTTTACAAATGATTAGAAAGTATTAGTAAGCAAAGTTGGTGCCTATGTTATTATTTAATAATCAACCCCCAGCTCAGTCTTTAAATGCTCTTTGAGAAACAATAATAGTCTTACGTCTGGCAGGGAAGATACAAACAATTACCGTTCGTGATGCACTCAACTGTACTACCAGAAAGTTTAATAGCTCAAGTTTTGACCTCTGGTTTCCACTGGAGAACCCAGGGTCGTAACAGTTCGTAACCTGAAAATTCGTAAACTGAAGCGAATTTCCCCCATAAGAAATAATGAGAAATGAATTAATCCGTTCCTGACTTCCCAAAACTTCACTTCAAAGTAAATTTTATACCTAATTCACCCAAATCTATACTACAAAAGTATGTTCAAGTTATTACTTACCCTTGCTGATGATTCCTGTTGGTGTATGGAAGATGGTGAGGAGGGGGTAGGAGGAGAGGTGTTACTGTTTGAAAGGGGAGTCCGCTTTCATTATAACATCAGGCAGTTAAGATTTCTCTGGAGTGCACTCTCTGGCACGTTTTGCCTGCATACCACTAAGTCTTGGTTGTGGCTCACTGCTTGATTTTCTCACTTTTCTCACAAGGAAAAAATGCCTCTGTAGTGAGGCATCACATTGTCATTAAAAAGATCAATGCAACGGCCTACTACAGCTTTATCTGGGCGATTCTTTTCAGCAAAACTTTGCAGTCCTTCCCATACTGCACACATTTTCTTGATTAATGAGGAAGAGACATTCTCTACTGCCTCCTCTTCCTCCTCTGAAGATTTTTTGTACTGCCTAGCTAGTTCAATAACACGAGTACCATTTTCATACTTACAAATGATCTCTCTTTTTCCTCTATAATCATTCTCACATGTGATTTCTTGCCTTGAACCTTACCACTGGCTTTCTTGAGACCCATGGTGAGATATATAACAACAACATTTATGCTCAAATGGCCAAAAATCTGACAAAAATTTTTTCATTCTTGTAAAGAATTTAGGCGGGATAGTCACTGGGCGCGAGGCAGTGGTAAACTGAGGTGCGATCGCCATGCCACCATGCGTTAGGTCCTCCGTACGAGTATCAACTCTTATCCCAATGCAAAGTTCGTATCCTAATTCATATTTTCTGAACAAATTGGGTCCGTAACCCGAAAAGTTCATAAACAGGGATGTTCGTAACCCGAAGTACCACGGTACTAGCTGTACCCGGCCACGCGTTGCTGAGTCACAGCAACCTTCCCATGTCCCCCATTCCCCGTCCCCTCGTCCTCTCAATCATTCCCCACTCCCCTCATCCTCCCAATCATTCCCCACTCCCCCTTCCACTCGTCCTCCTTACCATTCCCCCCTCCCCTTGTTCTCCCCACCATCCCCCACTCCACTGTCCCCTCGCCCTCCCCACCATCCCTGCACTCCACCGTCCCCTTGCCCTCCCCACCATCTCCCTATCCGCCCTACCATTCCACCCTCCCCTGTCCCTTCGTCCTCCCCACCATTCTCCACTCCCTCATCTGATGCATTCCCAAATGATCTGATGTTCCAATAAGAAAATTGGGGACATCAAATGATCTGATGATTCCATCACTGAAAATTAAGAACAGTTAAAAAACAAAATGAAAAAAAATAAAATAAAAAATGAGCTATACTCACAAAATGAATGATATGGTAAACAACACAGCTCGATTCCAAGGCAGTGTCACACAAAATAATTAAATCAAAATGAAAGTAAATCAAAATCTTTGAAAAATCAATTTATCAATGCAATCGGAAACATTGAAATGAAATCGTAACATATTTAGTATAGCAGGTGTTGCTCTTGCGTGCATCAGATGGCGCTGTTTTCAGAAAAAGCATGGTTTTACCTGTCACAGGTGTGGCATCTATACTTATATTCTACTCACGAAATGAATGGTATAGCTCAAGGTAACCTCAAGGTAAACAACACAGCTTAATTCCAACTCAATGTCACACAAAATAATTAAATAAAAATAAAAATAAATCAAAATCTATGAAAATTCAATTTATAAATGCAATGGGAAACTTTGAAATAGAATCGTAACATATTTAGTATAACGTGTGTTGTGCTTACGTGCAACAGATGACGCTGTTTTTCAAAACAATTGTGTTTTTACCTTTCACAGGTGTGGCATCTATATAGTAGGTATATGTTATGGGGGCAGATGGTTGTTCTGTGAAGGGCCAATAGTTAGTCAAAGGAGTTCCAAAAATAGTGGAGATTAGGTAGGCCCCGGCCCCCAGGGAAGAATATTCCCAGCAATGAATACTTGTATGGCTAGAATAAAAGTCTGCCATCTAAAGGTAATCACCTACTCCACTCCAAACAGGATGAAAAGATACTCCTAGCTTTATCCTTATTTATTAACCCTCAAACCGCTAGGGGTCCAATTGGATTTAACACCCACAGGCACAAAAAAAAAAAAAAAAAAAAATTCCTTTGTCTTATAGAAGTGTTCATTTTTGTTCCCTGACCACCGAAAAAATAACACAAAAATCGTAGGTGGCATATTTTAGCCGCAGTAGGGTAGGGAAGTCTGGCAAAAAAAGGGGCATTGACAGAGCCTTCGCCAGATGAGGTCTACTCCACTCGAGTTGTCAGGCGGCAGTTGCCACAAATATATTATTACCTAATTTTTTCATTGTCTCTGATTTATTTTTTCTTATTTTTTTGCAGTAATATTATTCAATAGAGTAAATTGTGATATATTTATATAATAAAATGTGTGAACCATTGCTGTACTCAAAATTATGGTGTGTACATATTAGTGATTCAATTATTATGTTTAAAAAACAATAAACAAATAGTTTTGCTGTTATTACACTATATACACAGGTTATATATAAGTATCTGCATGTTTTGCTCACCATAATGAACCACTAAGTTGGTATTGAGTTAAAATGCAACGAGGAGTGACGCCACTCACCAGCCAGCCACTCGCTGCCACTCCCTCCCTAAACAACACCTCACTCGCCCTCATTCTCCTCCCACAATACTGTTTTTGCATTTATTCACTATACACAGATCTTATATATAAGTATTTACATGTTTTGTTCACCATAACTGTACATCTAAGCTTGTATAGTGAATAAAGGCACAAAGACGTAGCTACTCACACAGTCAGCTGGTGGCGGCCGCCCTCAAGGCCAGACGCACTAATATTTCTCCTCCAACAATATTGTTTGTGGTGTTATTACGCTATATACACACATTATATATAAGTATCTACCTGTTTTATTCACCATACCTGTACAAATAAGCTGATATTCATTTATCTTCACAACCTTCATTTATTCCAGTCCTGACCCCCTTGCTCTAAATGTCACAGTGAATACTGAGCTAAATAAAGTCCATCTGTGGCTAACTGCCAACAAACTCACCCTTAACATTGACACAACTTTCTATATTCTGTTTGGCAATAAATCCTCTAATCAAATAAATCTCAGGATAAACAATACCCAAATTTGTAACAAAATAGATGGCAAATTCCTTGGCATTCTCATTGACCACAAGCTGAATTTCTTGGGACACATTCTAAATATATCAAAAAAGTTTCAGAAACTGTTGGCATTCTTTCTAAGATCAGATATTATGTACCTCGCCCTGCCCTGGTGATGCTCTATTACTCCCTCATCTATCCATATCTCAACTATGTTATTTGTGCTTGGGGTTCTACTGCCTAAAATCATTTACGTCCTCTAATTACTCAACACAAAGCTGCTATTAGGACAATATCCAACTCTGGCCCCAGACATCACTCGGTACCCCTACTCAAATCTCTGAATATGTTAGATATTAACCCTTAAATTGCGCATCGCATCATATGATGCTTTGACCGACTTGCAGAAAATTGCGCATCGCATCATATGATGCTTTGGAGTACTATGCAAGATTTAAACGGCCTGTGGATACACGGGGTTCACCACACCTTCATTAGGGCTCTTGTAAACAGACGCTATATTTTTTTTAAATCGTGGGCTAAATTTCCGGGTGTTAGGGGCCTCAGTATTGAGTAAGCTACCAAGCCTGACGCATGCAGCATGAGCTCACAGCACTGCTGTTCAGCTTGTGACTGCAGCATTGCCTAAAAATGCCATAATATACTTGTTCATGCTATTATGTAGCGATGATATTATTACAGAAGACCCTTCCCTGACTGTGATAAAACTGATCAGGTTCTGATAATAACAGGATTGTGGTGATATTTAGCACAGTGCTGCATGGAGGGAGGAGTAATGCTGTGGGAGGGAGGGTGGTGGCGTTGTCTTCTGACTGTGTGTGGCCACACCTTATCGACTGCACTCACCATACCAGCTTAGTGGTTCGCTATGGTGAACACAAATGTAGATACTGTACTTATATATAACGTGTGTATAGAGGGTATAAACAGCAAGAGGAGTAGGTTGGGAGCCGCCATTTTGGTGAGGGCAGTGGCGTCGTCTGCACGATTTATCATGTTGTTTACTGGTGACCATGATGGTCTTTGGGCACCATACCAGTTTACTTGTACAAGTATGGTGAATAAAACAGGTAGATATTTATATATAATGTGTGTATATAGCGTAATAACACCACAAACAGTATTATTGGAGGAGAAATATTAGTGCGTCTGGGCTTGAGGGCGGCAGCCAGCTGACTGTGTGAGGTCCTACGTCTTTGTGCCTTTACTCACCATACAAGCTTAGATGTACAGTTATGGTGAACAAAACATGTAAATACTTGTATATAAGATCTGTATATAATAGCATAAACAGTATGGTGGGTGGAGAATGGTGGCAAGTCTGGTGAGGTGAGGGAGGGAGTGGCAGCCACTGGCTGCCACTGCCACTTCCACTCAGCATACCAACTTAGTGGTTCGTTATGGTGAACATGAATGTGGATACTTATATATAGAGTCTATATATAGTGAATAAAAGCAAAAACAGTATTGTGGGAGGAGAATGTGGGTGAGTCAGGTGACTTGAGGGAAGGAGGAAGTAGCAGCCAGTGGCTGGCTGCCACTGGCATCAACAATATGCACACCATATTTTTGAGTACAGTGATGATTCACTCATTTTATTATATAAATATATCACACTACACACTATTGAATAATATTACAGCAAAAAATCAATCAGAGACATTGAAATAATTAGGTAATTATCTCTTTGTAATTATCTCACTCGTTCCAGGGGTTTTCTTTAAAAGGTCTTCATGCAATTTTCTTGCCTTTTCACAAATGATGGCCTCCGAAACACTATCACCCGCTAACTCCTTGTTGTGTATCCAAAATTAATAATAACTGTTCAACATCCTCAAGTGTTTGTGTTCTATGTTTCGTGATTATATATAACGTGTGTATAGAGGGTATAAACAGCAAGAGGAGTAGGTTGGGAGCCGCCATTTTGGTGAGGGCAGTGGCGTCGTCTGCACGATTTATCATGTTGTTTACTGGTGACCATGATGGTCTTTGGGCACCATACCAGTTTACTTGTACAAGTATGGTGAATAAAACAGGTAGATATTTATATATAATGTGTGTATATAGCGTAATAACACCACAAACAGTATTATTGGAGGAGAAATATTAGTGCGTCTGGGCTTGAGGGCGGCAGCCAGCTGACTGTGTGAGGTCCTACGTCTTTGTGCCTTTACTCACCATACAAGCTTAGATGTACAGTTATGGTGAACAAAACATGTAAATACTTGTATATAAGATCTGTATATAATAGCATAAACAGTATGGTGGGTGGAGAATGGTGGCAAGTCTGGTGAGGTGAGGGAGGGAGTGGCAGCCACTGGCTGCCACTGCCACTTCCACTCAGCATACCAACTTAGTGGTTCGTTATGGTGAACATGAATGTGGATACTTATATATAGAGTCTATATATAGTGAATAAAAGCAAAAACAGTATTGTGGGAGGAGAATGTGGGTGAGTCAGGTGACTTGAGGGAAGGAGGAAGTAGCAGCCAGTGGCTGGCTGCCACTGGCATCAACAATATGCACACCATATTTTTGAGTACAGTGATGATTCACTCATTTTATTATATAAATATATCACACTACACACTATTGAATAATATTACAGCAAAAAATCAATCAGAGACATTGAAATAATTAGGTAATTATCTCTTTGTAATTATCTCACTCGTTCCAGGGGTTTTCTTTAAAAGGTCTTCATGCAATTTTCTTGCCTTTTCACAAATGATGGCCTCCGAAACACTATCACCCGCTAACTCCTTGTTGTGTATCCAAAATTAATAATAACTGTTCAACATCCTCAAGTGTTTGTGTTCTATGTTTCGTGATTATTGATACGCCTTTTGCCACTTTAGCACTCATAATGTCCTTTTTCTTAGCCAGTATGGTGGATATTGTTGACTGAGATTTGTTGTACTGCCTAGCCAGTTCACCTACCCGCACACCATCTTCATATTTACGAATGATCTCCTGTTTCTGCTCTATGGTCTTTCTTACATGGGATCTCATATGTTGAGCCTTACCACTGACTTTCCTGGAACTCATGGCGCGATGGATAATAATTACTTTAATGTTCAAAATGCAAAAAATCACCACAAAAGCGGAATTTCTTATAGGCACGATCATCACTAAGCGGGCAGCTGTAGTAAACTGAGGCAGGTCGGCTGCGTGACCGGGAACCAACAGCAAGAGGAGTAGGTTGGGAGCCGCCATTTTGGTGAGGGCAGTGGCGTCGTCTGCACGATTTATCATGTTGTTTACTGGTGACCATGATGGTCTTTGGGCACCATACCAGTTTACTTGTACAAGTATGGTGAATAAAACAGGTAGATATTTATATATAATGTGTGTATATAGCGTAATAACACCACAAACAGTATTATTGGAGGAGAAATATTAGTGCGTCTGGGCTTGAGGGCGGCAGCCAGCTGACTGTGTGAGGTCCTACGTCTTTGTGCCTTTACTCACCATACAAGCTTAGATGTACAGTTATGGTGAACAAAACATGTAAATACTTGTATATAAGATCTGTATATAATAGCATAAACAGTATGGTGGGTGGAGAATGGTGGCAAGTCTGGTGAGGTGAGGGAGGGAGTGGCAGCCACTGGCTGCCACTGCCACTTCCACTCAGCATACCAACTTAGTGGTTCGTTATGGTGAACATGAATGTGGATACTTATATATAGAGTCTATATATAGTGAATAAAAGCAAAAACAGTATTGTGGGAGGAGAATGTGGGTGAGTCAGGTGACTTGAGGGAAGGAGGAAGTAGCAGCCAGTGGCTGGCTGCCACTGGCATCAACAATATGCACACCATATTTTTGAGTACAGTGATGATTCACTCATTTTATTATATAAATATATCACACTACACACTATTGAATAATATTACAGCAAAAAATCAATCAGAGACATTGAAATAATTAGGTAATTATCTCTTTGTAATTATCTCACTCGTTCCAGGGGTTTTCTTTAAAAGGTCTTCATGCAATTTTCTTGCCTTTTCACAAATGATGGCCTCCGAAACACTATCACCCGCTAACTCCTTGTTGTGTATCCAAAATTAATAATAACTGTTCAACATCCTCAAGTGTTTGTGTTCTATGTTTCGTGATTATTGATACGCCTTTTGCCACTTTAGCACTCATAATGTCCTTTTTCTTAGCCAGTATGGTGGATATTGTTGACTGAGATTTGTTGTACTGCCTAGCCAGTTCACCTACCCGCACACCATCTTCATATTTACGAATGATCTCCTGTTTCTGCTCTATGGTCTTTCTTACATGGGATCTCATATGTTGAGCCTTACCACTGACTTTCCTGGAACTCATGGCGCGATGGATAATAATTACTTTAATGTTCAAAATGCAAAAAATCACCACAAAAGCGGAATTTCTTATAGGCACGATCATCACTAAGCGGGCAGCTGTAGTAAACTGAGGCAGGTCGGCTGCGTGACCGGGAACCACGCGCTCAGTTGACCCGAACGTGTACCAACAAATATCTGATGTTGAGTCGCATTTTTCGATGAAATTTATATCGTAGCTCGAAATTATCGTAAGTAGGGGCAATCGTATGTCGAAGTGCCACTGTATCTACATTTGTGTTCACCATAGCAAACCACTAAGCTGGTATGGTGAGTGCAGTCAATAAAAGGTGGCCTGCTTGGCCACACACAGTCGGAAGACGATGCCACCACCCTCCCTCACAGCATTACTCCTCCCTCCATGGAGCACGGTGCTAAATATCACCACAATCCTGCTATTATCAGAATCCTGGTCAGTTTTATCACAGTCAGGGGTCTTCTGTAATACTATCATCGCTAAATAATAGCAGTATCATATATATTATGGCATTTGTAGGCGATGCTGTGGTCACAAGTTGAACAGCGGTGCTGGGAGCTCGTGCTGTGTGTGCCAGCCTTGGTGGCTTGCTCAATGCTGAAGCTCTTACACCCAAGAATGTTGGCCTGGATTTTTTTTCTAGGTGGCATCTGGCAACTATCGGTTGTGGCTGCACTATAGCTGCCCCTATCCCAGGCGGGGCGTTTAAATGATAGCGCTAGACACAAAATCATATACAGTACAACCTCGATTCAGCGTACCCCGATTCAACGAATCTCTGGCTAGCTCGCATACTTTTCAGGCCGGATTTACTCACCTGGTTCGACGAACAATGGTTCGCCGAAGCGGGGGATGTTCGAATTTGCTTACGATGTCCAGACAGAGTTCACGGACTGGTGGAAAACTTTCTCATTCTATCACAGATTGCAATTAATAATTCTCTAATATGACAAGTTGGATTACACAAGTGGACCACACAAGTGGACCACACAAGTGGACCACACAAGTGGACCACAAGTGATCCACAAGCTTTCGATTTTGGGACAGAGTTCACAGTGGTGGAAAACTTTCTCATTCTATCAGAGATTACAATTAATAATTCCTTCATAAGGCAAGTTGGATCACACAAGTGAACCATATGAACCAAACACCAGCCAGAGTGATCCACACAAGTGAACAACTGAGTTTCCATGATTTTCGTTCACTGATTTGGGGCACACGTATCTTTGTACTGTACTTATATATAATGTGTGTATATAGCATAATAACACCACAAACAATATTGTTGGAGGACAAATATTAGTGCGTCTGGCCTTGAGGGCGGCCGCCGATCAGCTGACTGTGTGAGTAGCTACGTCTTTGTGCCTTTACTCACCATACAAGCTTAGATGTACAGTTATGGTGAGCAAAACATGTAAATACGTATATATAACGTCTGTGTATAGTGAATATATACAAAAACACTATTGTGGGAGGTGAATGAGGGTGAGTGAGGTGGTGTTGAGGGAGGGAATGGCAGTGAGTGGCTCGCTGGTGTTTGGCGGTCACTCCTCGTTGCTTTTTGACTCACAAGACCAACTTAGTAGTTCGTTATGGTGTACAAAACCTGCAGATACTTATATATAACCTGTGTATATAGTGTAACAACAGCAAAACTATTTGTTTATTGTTTTATGAACATAATAATTGAAATACTAATATGCACACCATAATTTTGAGTACAGCAATGGTTCACACATTTTATAATACATATAAATATACCACAATTCACTGTATGGAATAATATTACTGCAAAAAAACTAAGAAAAAACAGAGACATTGAAATAATTAGGTAATAATATATTTGTGGCAACTGCCGTCTGACAGCTCGGGCGGAGTAGACCTCGTCTGGCGAAGGCTCTGCCAACATCTACTTCCTCATCACCTGTTGTACAGGTTCAAATACCTCCAAGTATCTCACAGATAAAGGAGCAAATCAAGAAGGAAATATTCTCAACTATCAAAAGTCGCCACAGAGCCAAAGTAGCGGAAGGAAGATCCACTGCGATATGGTACGAACAAGCCACTGGTTACTCCTCTTTCAAGCCTGGCAAAAAGATATCAGAGACATTGCAGTAGCCATACACAGACTCAGACTTGGTTACAAGTGCTGCTGGGAGGTAATGAACCCAATAGTTAAAGAGTGTCACATCTGTGAAACTGAAGCAGAGGCGCCACTATTGCACTACTTACTGGAATGTGAAGCTACTGAACCCCTGGGCATCAAACTCAACATTAATCCAACGACAGCAGCTGCATTAGATGCACATTCCACCGCGACTGCGATGATTAGAAAAGCTGTTGAGGAATGGGACTCTTTAGTGAGCATTCTGCATCTACATCCGCCACCAAGATAATGTCAATAAAACAAGATTAAAACCAGTGCACTAAAACAGAAGCGATAAATAAACAGGGAAAAAGGAGAAATCCCCTCCTCCATTTTAAACTTGGACCCAAATATCACAGGAAAAAGGTTATCATGTATAACCAAACTCAATTACGGACTCACCATAGCCCGTGCTACATGGACACCTCGAGTAGCTAAATCTGAAACAACAACAAATTCCTCATCACAATCGACTTGAAAATGGTCCAGGACAGACCGAAACGTCGTTGTCCCATCACCTTCTAGTGTGTGGTCTGGTCAACTTACTTTAGCCACGTCATTGTGACTCATCGCCTGCAACTGGTAGATCATTTATGTAGACAATAAACATCACTGATGCAAGAATTGAACCCTGTGGTACTCCACTTCTGACATTTCTCCAGTCCGATACATTGCCTCTGATTACTGCCCTCATTTAAAGTCAGAAAATTTTTCATCCATGTTAGAAGCTTACCTGTCACCCCTCCAATATTTTCCAGTTTCCAGAACAACCTCTTATGTGGAACTCTGCTGAAAGCCTTTTTTAGGTCCAGATAGATGCAGTCAACCCAACCATCTCTTTCCTATAAAATCTCTGTGACTTGATCATAGAAACTGGGTAAATTTGATAAACAGGATCTTCCAGATCGAAAACCATACTGTCTGTCTGATATTATATTATTTCTCTGCAGGTGTTCTACCTATTTAGTTTTTCCAATATTTTGACTATTACACTTGTCAATGATACAGGTCTATGATTGAGGGGGTCTTCCCTGCTGCCACTTTTGTAGATTGGAACTATGTTAGCCTGTTTCCACACGTCTGCTACGACTCCTGTACACAGGGATACCTGAAAGATCAGGTGAATTGGAATGCTGAGCTCAGATGCACATTCTCTCAGAACCCATGGTGAAACGACATCTGGGTCCAACTGCTTTGTTCTTACTGAGCTCCTTTAGCATATTTTCCACTTCATCTCTAGACACCTCTCTACGCTCTATGATGTTTTCTGGAATTCTTATTGTGTCTGGCTCTCTAAAGATTTAATTTTGTACAAACACACTTTGGAACTTTTCGTTTAATGTTTCACACATTTCCTTTTCATTTTCCCTGAATCTGTTTCCCATTTTCAATCTCTGGATATTATCCTTTACCTGCAATTTGTTGTTTATGAATTTGTAGAATAGGCCCGGTTCTGTTTTACATTTATCCACTATCCCTTTTTCAAAATTTCTTTCTGCCTCTTTCCTTACTGCCGTATATTTGTTTCTCGCATCTTTGTATCACTGGTATGTTTGGGGGTTAGGCCTCTTCCTATACTGTCTCCACTCGATTATCCGGACTATATGGGAAGGACCCCCAGCCGGATAATCACGTTTTCCGGGTAAGAGTACTTTTTCACCTCAGAGTCCAAAAGGGACTATTTCCAACAATTTTTATACCACACTCATGATTTGAATTGACACACACTAATTAGTGTGTGGGGTTGGGTGGGTGGTTAGCTGCCTAGCTGGTAGGTGGGCAGGGTAAAATGGCTGGGCAGGCAGGTGGTTGAACAAGTGGTGGGTGGGGAGACTGGACAGAGAGAGTGTGATCTCCTACCTGGTCACCCCCCCCCACCCCCCCTCACCCAACGCCAGCCTTCCCATCTCCCCTCCACATGTGTCGACACATGGGTGTTGACACGCTGTACGACGACTTTAACATAAGCGCCTTAAGTTCTGTTAAATCCCATTTTATTTTATTGTAAATATTTAAATGAATAAATAGCAAACCAAATACTGTACTGTACTGTTCAACTATTATAATGTGTTATTTAATTAATATTTGTAACTAGCTCTCCACAGCAGTAAGAAAACAATATAATAATTGCAACACCGCCAATGCAACCTTTGTTAGGCTTAACCCCTTAACTGCGTTGCCTCCAAATATGACACCCCCCCCCCCCAGTGCGCAGGAAATAAATTCTCTGGAAAAAATTCTTTTGATTTTTTGAAGTGTCAAAAACCATTCCCTCAGTATGGGTATGTAAAAAAAAAATTGAAATTGTGCTTATTTTGGCTGCTATGGGGTCCGTAAGTTGGCGCGTGACGTTATCGTTCCCCATTCACCCGTAACGTACGCTCCCAGGGCCAGTAGGGCGCCTGGGGCGGGGCGCGTGAGTTGCCGCGAATATATTTATGTTCATTTTTTGCACACAGTTCCAAATACATTTTATTTGTTTTTATGCGCTAATCATATGTATAATGAACACGTACACTATATTATGGCAGTAAAACATCCGTACTGTCTGAAGACACTGTTACGTGCATGACACTTGTGTACACATATGCTGCACATATTTACTATGTATCATGCTAATTTATGTATATATACAATCTATTTACACACTATACACTGTCACACACTATATACATTCACCATCAACACATTCAGAACACCTCGAGTGAGAGCAGCCACATCCAGCCAGTCTCCCTCACTCCAACATTGCTCCTCCCACCATACTGTTATTGTTCTTATTACACTATTTACACATGTTATATATACCTATCTACATGTTTTATTTACCAGAATTATGCAAGTAAGTCGGTATTGTGTCCAAACAGTACAGTTGCCACCATACACTGCATGAAAAATCACACAGCAGACGACGCTACCATTACGACGTAACCTCCCTCACCAAAATAGCTCCTCTCAACATTCTCTTGTTGCTGTTCTTACACTATATACACACACACTGTATATACCCATGTATATATGTGTTGCCCATAGCGAACCACTAAGCTAGTATGGTGAGCAAAACAAGAGTGGCTGCCACACACACAATGAGGCTACCTCAATTCTCGCCCTCCTTCCCTCACCAAAATTCCTCCTTCCACAATACTACGCACAATGCTAATTATAACCACAATCCTGCTATTATCACAATCCTGGTCACTAATTCCTGTAAATGAATAATTGACCACACGTTTATTTTGAAAAGGAACCTAAGAAGTCATTTAAAGATTCCTAGATGGACAAAATAATGCTGTGGCTAGCGTTGTGAACATCATGAACAGCATTGAATCACTGATATATGAACATTGTACCCAGTCATTATCACACTCATGCTCTTCTTTCTATCATGGCTAAATAATACAAGTTATATATATATTTTGACATTATTACGCCATGCTGTGGTCACACGCTGAACAGCAGTGCTGTGCGCTCATGCTGCAAGTGCCAGCCTTGGTTGCTCACTCACAACTGAGGCTCCCACAACCGGGAATGTCGACCACGATTTTTTTTAAGAACATAAGAACAAAGGCAACTGCAGAAGGCCTATTGGCCAATACGAGGCAGCTCCTATCCATAACCACCCAATCCCACTCATATACATGTCCAACCCGCGCTTGAAACAATCGAGGGACCCCACCTCCACCACGTTACGTGGGAATTGGTTCCACAAATCAACAACCCTGTTACCGAACCAGTATTTACCCAAGTCTTTCCTAAATCTAAATTTATCCAATTTATATTCATTGTTTCGTGTTCTGTCTTGTGTTGATACTTTTAATACCCTATTAATATCTCCTTTGTTGTGTCCATTCATCCACTTGTAAACCTCTATCATGTCACCCCTAACTCTTCACCTTTCCAGTGAATGCAATTTAAGCTTTGTTAATCTTTCTTCATATGAAAGATTTCTAATTTGGGGAATTAACTTAGTCATCCTACGCTGGACACGTTCAAGTGAATTTATATCCATTCTATAGTACGGTGACCAAAACTGAACTACATAATCTAAATGGGGCCTAACCAGAGCAAGATATAGCTGAAGAACCACACCAGGTGTCTTGTTACTAACGCTTCGATTAATAAATCCCAGTGTCCTATTTGCCTTATTACGAACATTCATGCATTGACCCTTTTGTTTTAAATTCTTACTAATCATAACTCCCAGATCCCTTTCGTAATCCGACTCGGCAATCTCAACACCATCTAGCTCGTATCTTGTAACTCTATCATCATTACCTAGCCTCAGAACTTTACATTTATCAGCATTAAACTGCATCTGCCAATCTTTTGACCATTTCAAAACCCTATTTAGATCAACTTGAAGTGATAGTGAGTCGTGTTCCGTGTTAATTTCCCTACCGATTTTTGTATCATCTGCAAATTTGCAGATGTTGCTACTCGAACCTGAATCTAAATCATTTATATATATTATAAACAGCAGAGGTCCCAGGACAGAGCCTTGAGGCACTCCACTAACATTATTATCCCACTTTGACTTAACCCCATTTATACTAACTCTGTTTCCTTTGGAATAGCCATGCCCTAATCCAACTTAACATAGCACCTCCAATACCATGAGCCTCTATTTTTTTTAATCAGTCTTTCATGTGGCACTGTATCAAAAGCTTTGCTAAAGTCAAGGTACACAGCACAATCCTTACCACTATCAACTGCCTCAACTATGCTGGAATAAAAAGATAGCAAATTTGTTAAACATGAACGGCCGTTTGTAAAAGCATGTTGCGACTCATTTATTAATTTATGTTTTTCAAGATGAAGACGAATTGTATTTGCAATTATCGATTCAAGTAACTTTCCCACAATAGTTGTTAAGCTAATTGGCCGATAGTTTGACGCAAGTGATCTATCTCCTTTCTTAAAAATTGGTACCACATTAGCTACCTTCCATGACTCTGGCACTCTACCTAACTCTATTGATTTATTAAGTATGGTAGACAGTGGCTCGGAAAGCTCCTCTTTGCATTCTTTAACCCTTCAATTGCGCATCGCATCATATGATGCTTTGACCGACTTGCAGTAAATTGCGCATCGCATCATGTGATGCTTTGAAGTACTACGCAAGATTTAAATGGCCCGCGGATACACGGGGTTCACCACACCTTCATCAGGGCTCTTGTAAACAGACGCCATTTTTTAAAAAAATCGTGGGCCAAACTCCCGGGTGTTAGAGGCCTCAGTATTGAGTCAGCTACCAAGCCTGACGCACGCAGCATGAGCTCACACCACTGCTGTTCAGCTTGTGACCACAGCATCGTCTAAAAATGCCATAATATACTTGTTCATGCTATTATGTAGCGATGATATTATAACAGAAGACCCCTGACTGTGATAAAACTGACCAGGGTTCTGATAATAGCAGGATTGTGGTGATATTTGGCACTGTGCACCATGGAGGAAGGAGTAATGCTGTGGGAGGGAGGGTGGTGGCGTCGTCTTTTGAGTGTGTGTGGCCACCTTTTATTGACTGCACTCACCATACCAGCTTAGTGGTTCGCTATGGTGAACACAAATGTAGATACTTATATATAACGTGTGTATAGTGTGAGATAACAGCGAGAGTAGGAGGTTGGGAGCCGCCATTTTGGTGAGGGAGGAGCGTCGTCTGCAGGACTTACCATGTTGTTTACTGATGACCATGATGGTCTTTGGGCACCATACCAGTTTACTTGTACAAGTATGGTGAATAAAACAGGTAGATATTTATATATAATGTGTGTATATAGCGTAATAACACCACAAACAGTATTGTTGTAGGATAAATATTAGTGCGTCTGGCCTTGAGGGCGGCCGCCACCAGCTGACTGTGTGAGTAGCTACGTCTTTATGCCTTTACGCACCATACACGCTTAGATGTACAGTTATGGTGAACAAAACCTGTAAATACTTATATATAACGTCTGTATATAAAAGCAAAAACAGTATGGTAGGTGGAGAATGGTGGCAAGTCAGGTGAGGTGAGGTGAGGGAGGGAGTGGCAGCCAGCCACTGCCTGCCACTGCCACTGCCACTCAGCATACCAACTTAGTGGTTCGTTATGGTGAACAAAACATGCAGATACTTATATATAACCTGTGTATATAGTGTAATAACCGACAAAGTATTTGTTCACTGTTTGATGAACATAATTGAATCAACAATATGCACACTATATTTTTGAGTACAGCGATGATTCACTCATTTTATTATATAAATATATCACACTACACACTATTGAATAATACTACAGCAAAAAAACTACGAAAAATCAATCAGACATTGAAATAATTAGGTAATTATCTCTTTGTGGAAACTCTGGCCTGACAGCTGGCGATCAACAGACCGCCTGGGACGCACGCTCAGTCAGCGCCTGATTTTTGCCAGACTTCCCCGCCCTATATTGGGCAATATATGCCACTTACGATTTTTTTATTATTGTTCCCGTGATCAGTGAACACAAATTAACAGGTTAGGAAGAAAAAATAATTTTTTTTTTTTTTTTTTTTGGTTTGTGCCTGTGGGTGTCAAATGGTATATAGCTATGCGCCATTTAAGGGTTAAGCACCTTGGCAAACACTTCATCCGGCCCTGGCCCTGGGGATTTGTTTGGTTTTAGTTTTACTATTTGTTTAATTAAATCCTCCCTGGTAACTGCTAAACTGGTCAACCTGTCCTCGTCCCAACCCACATATATTTGTTCGGCTGAAGGCATATTTAGGTTAAATAGATGGCGTCTGTTTACAAGAGCCCTGAGGAAGTTGATGTGAACCGCATGTAGCCGCGGGAGTTTTGAATGGAAAGTGAAAAATACAAATACCCAGAGGTGCGTTGAGCAAACCAGACGTGAGCCTGCAGGCGTGTTGCGCAGTTTAAGGGTTAAGCGAGTCACATACACACCCAACAGTTCTCCCTCCCTGACTAACTCCCTCCCTCCCTTCCCAAGCTTCCCTCTCCAGACACCACCCACCCACCCTACTCCCTCCTACACCATGTGGCTGAACGGCAGCAAGTTAACCGGCTCCAATTTTTTATCCGGCCAAACCGGCTTTTATCTGGCTCCCATGGACATTTTGTCCGGATATTGAGATAACTTTATCCGGTCACGATTTTGGCCGTATAAGGGCGTTTTCCGGATATTCCAATCCCGGATAATCGAGTGACTGCAGTATTCATTCCATTTTTGCGTCGTTTGATCTCTGGCCCTCTCGCAATTTCTGTTGAACCAATCCTGATTTCTGGCCCTGCATATCTGTTTTGGTATGAATGTTTGTGTGCCTTCATCGTATATTTTGCAAAATTTCGCATACATTTCATTTACTTCCCTGCCTATCAACAAGTCTGTCCAATTACACACTTTAAATTTTTTCGAAGTTCCCCATAGTGACCTCTCCCTAAATCGAGTTTATCAACTGTTTCAATGTCCCCATTTTCTTCTAGATGATATCTTAAAGCATATTTAATGTCTAACAGGACGTGATCACTCTTTCCCAAGGGAGGAAGGTACTGGATGTCAAATATCTCTTTTTCTTTCATGGTAAATACTAGATCCAATACTGACAGTACATCTCCTTCCCTCATTCTTGTTTCCTGCTTGATGTGTTGATACAAGAATGTCTCCAGAATGAGGATCACAAATGCACATGTCCAAAAGTCCTCCGTTGTTGCTTCATAGGCCTCCCAGTCTATTGCTTTAAGGTTTGAAGTCCCCCAGTATCAACAGTCGGGATTTATCTTTATCTGCTTGTACAATAATATCTCTTGTGACCATTATGAGGCCCTCTCGTTTGTCATCCAGTCCTTCCTTTGTCCACGTGTTGCTTGCTGGAAGTTTCGTCTCTGATAATGCAACAATATCTGGGACCCTAAGCTAAGTTACATCTTGCAACTCCAAAGTTTTTTACCTCACTCCATCGATGTTGGTATATACAATTTTCAGGAACATGTTCCCTTTCCCTTTGCTCTTTACTGCCCCCTTCCACTAATAATTTTGTTGCTTTGTTTTTATGTACCATTTCACAAGCTTTACAGTCCCTGACACTTTGTAGAAAAAAAAGAATTTGTCTTCATTTATATCCCCATTTAGACATTTTGGTTCAATTTGGTTTATTTTCAGCTTTTCTGTCTTCCTTAGTCTTGTCTTATTGACCAAAGTTTGCCAACCTCATCACTCTGTAATTTCCTGGCATTTCTAAGCACTTCCATCATGTTTTTCACTCCATTAACCACTTAACTGCACCAGCTGAGTATTCTCGGTCGGCGGGAAACTGCGCCAACCAAGAAAAGTCTTTTTTAATTTTCGTATCCATTCTAAATGTGTGCGAGATTGGTTGTGTACGAAATGGAATCTTAGGTTCTCCAGTGAGAGGCAGCCATCTTAGAAAAAATTCCCAGAATGCCCTAGGGCTGCTCGCTGGGTTAGTACTGAATGATCAACCGTCGGTGGCGCACGCACCTCTGGCTCCCAAACACCTGTCTGACGCGGTGTTGAAAGATAATGCTCTGTTGGTGAAATTCAAACCTTATTGTTTTAAGAACATAAGGGTCATAATATTGGTGAAGCTAGGTGCAATAAGGACCTAACACAAAGATTGGATGCAAGTGATACAACACCTATGAGGACGATATTGCGAGCGTATCCAGTTGTAGCTCTGAGCATCATCCTTGCAATCCTAGGCTATCTACAATGTATTTAGATGATACATAGATGAATCATTTTCTGCATTCAGTGATGATGCATCTGATACAAGTAGCATAGATGAACAGTGTTAGCGGCTTCCATGGTGGCATTTTCCATAGATATTTTCAAGAATACCTGAATCTCTTCCTGACTGACGGACACTCTTTGAGAATAGCTGAATCTCTTTCTGTGTGGGACCATACAAAGCGATATTTTCAAGACTACCATACAAATTGATCTCTTCCTATAATCTTTTCAATACTACCTTACGCTTTACAAACTTGGCTACATACAACCTACAAGTATTAGAGCTAAAGGTGCATGTGAGTGCGTTATTTGCAAGCACACAGAATGAAGAAACAGGAAGCAAAAATTTATCTGTACCTGGTGCACTGAGAGCGAAGTCGCGCTGTTTACCATGGGCTACTTCGTTGATTATTACTCTCTTCCGAAGTACTGAGTGTGTAATACAGTGTGTTACTGTATAAATAGCGTGGGAAACTGTACATATTGTATGTACATACTGCAATTTTAGTGAATTTTTAACAAGTAATATTACGACAATAAACATTTATTGTGGACACATTACTGACACATGTATCACAGTTTCATGGAACATTATGAACGTTCTACTGTATATATATTGTAAGGGACACAAATATGCATCATATACGAAAAAAATAAAAATAAAACTGCATTGTAAATACATAAAACAAATAATTGAAAATATATTTGTGGCAACACCCGGTGCTTGAATGGCCTGCGTGACCGTATCTGGGCGATTCACGCACGGGCGACCAGGCCTTGATGACGTCACAGCGCACCTTGTCTACGTCCCCACAGCCAAAGTAAGTAGAATTTGGTATTTATTTTTACTTAGACATGTTCAGGGAAGGGAATTTATCATTTTATGAAGAAAAAAAAAGAATTTTCTGGGGGAAGCCCCGTCGGCTCCTCGGAGCTTTACCGGCTGATATGCTAATGTCAGACTTTGGCATCAGTCATGTGTATGGAGTTCTAGGGCCTACCGGGGACCACGAGCCAGAACCTGGCCCCCTCAGAGAGGCAAGGGGAGCAATGGCCTATAGAAACTCCCGTGTGGTTGGAAGCATTCTATGTCTGCCATCGACCGGGTCAAGCATCCAGAAAGGTAAGCATTCCAAAACAAACCCCTATTCTGGTGAAAATTGCTACCTAAGCCGAACTAGTGGATAGAACTCTTCAACAGAAAACAAGGAAACTAGTATGACGTCATACGTCACCGCGCCGCTGTCTGCGCAGCTCCCCCCTCCCTGGGAAGGGGGAGCCCCAGACCTCCCACGCCGGCTATCCACCCATCAGTTCTTCGGCTGATGCTATAGGCAATGGTTATGTGCTCCGGCTCCGGTGGTTGCTTCAGCACTGTACCTAGAGTGTGGTGTCTGTTTTCTAGGTGGTGCGTGAGCCGGGAGTGATTCTTCAGTACTCGGGCTGCATGCGCCTAGGGTTCCCTTCCCTAGGTGCCCTGTAAGTACTGCCCTTGGGGCTTGGGGCCACCTTCCACAAGTTCCTTGGGTCCTGCCCCTGCTTGGCCGTTTACTGCTTGGTTTTCGGCCGCTCTTTGTGTGCTCGGGTGTTCTGTCTCCCTTGTTCGCCTTAGAGTAAGGGGCAGTGTTTGCACTGGTGGGGCGCGGGGTACTGTGTAGCTTGTCTTTACCAATCATAGCGGCCGGCTCTGTTCCGCTTGGGTATGCTGTCCTCTTGCGGGGTTTTCTTTTTTCTTTTTGTTTATCTACCTGGTGGGGGGGTCTGCCTTCGTTCTTGCCCGTTGTGTCCCTTGTGTTCTGAGTATTTTCTGGTGGTACCCCCTGCTAGGTCCCCGTGAGTGTACACGTCCCGGGGGTTCAGCTCTTAGAAAGTTGTTTGGTAGCTTTGGGTGCCGGTTAGCAGTACCCTGCCTGGGATTACCTGAGCGCGCGTCCTCTTAAAGTAAACGCTCGGGACCCTGTGAAACCCCTGGGGGCGCGCGGGTCCGATGGATGTGACCCCAGAGTCCCCCCCTCGCTTCCAGCGAGTTTGAGGGTTGCTCTCACCTTTTGTCTCCGGGTGACTCTCTGTTTTGCCTCCGTCTGCTGCCTGTGGGGTCGGTGACACCTTCGACCCGGAGTCCTGCGAGTTTGGTTGCTCGTTGTGGCTCGGTTCCCCAGTTGTGCTAACAAAGCGGGTGCGGGCAGCAGGGGCGTTGCACTTGAGCCTTGGTGGTGGCAACGTTCTCGTGGTTTCCTCCCCGGGAGCCCCGGGGCTGCCCCTTTGTAGTTCGTTTTGAGACTTGGGGGTGTTGGTTGCTTCGGTTCCATCCACGCCCCCTTGTCTTTCCCCTGGTTCACCCTTCCTGCCTGCATCCGGTTCCTTACCGTCTGTAGGTTCGGGGCGGGGTTTTTGGTGGTGTTGAGACTCGGGCAGTCTCGGGGAATTCCCCTTCCGGGCTAGTGACGGGGGCATTTGGGCCTGTTCCTTCAGCCGTGTTGTATGAGTCTGCCAGTGGGCTCTCTTCCTTAGAGTTTTCACGGCTGCCCCGGTTTTCTGGTACGGCCGGGGCTTTGGGGGAACGGCTCGGCCCCGGGGCCTGTCGTGTAGGTTCCCGGGGCTGGGGAGGGGCTGACTTGGGGGGGGCCGTGGCCCCGTTAGACCCCGTGGGGTTTTTTATCCCCCTCTAGGCGGGGCTTGTGGTTACGCAGAGTGGGGTCTTTCCTCCCCACTCGCTGTACGTGCTGTTGGACGTCGGCCCCTCCCCGGGCTCGGTTCCTTGGCCTTTGAGTCGGTTGGTTCCGTCCTGTGGGTGGATGTTTCCTCCCCCCCGTTTTGGGACGATGTTTTTGTCATGTTTCCCCGTTCGATGGGGTTCTGCGTGACTTCTGATCTCGGGTGCGCCTGCGCCTTCGCGTGCCTTCGGGACTAGTGTTGGCTTCTGTGTTCTCGAGGGTACGGGAAGGTTTTTCGCTACTTCCCGCATTATTGGAACGTCTGTCGGCTCCTCGTACTTGTCGCCCTGTTGGGCTACTTGTTGCCCGGTTGGGCTACTTGTCGCCCGGTTGGGCTACTTGTCGCCCGGTTGGGCTACTTGTCGCCCGGTTGGGCTACTTGTCGCCCGGTTGGGCTACTTGTCGCCCGGTTGGGCTACTTGTCGCCCGGTTGGGCTACTTGTCGCCCGGTTGGGTTCCTTTTTGGGCTCTTTGCTTCTTTGGCCGGTTTTATTGTTCCTGCTTCCTCTTTTGGCTCCTTTTCTCGTGCAGTAGTCCTGGCTGGCGCCTTCCCGCAGGGAGGGTGTGCGGTTCGGCCAGCGTGTTATGCGCATGCGCCGTGGAGTTTGTTTTGGTCTGGGCGGTGTTTCAGTGCTGGGGTTTTGCGCCCTTTTTTGCTACAGTGCTTCGCCTCTCGTTCTTCTCCCTGGCTGCGGTATGTGCCCCTTCGCGCCGGGGGTGTCCTGGTTCCCAGTTGTGGGGAGGACACCGCGGTTTTCCCTGTGTCATGGGTGTGGACCACCTCCTTCGCCTCTCCCTGCTCTCCTGCGGGTCCGGCAGGGTCCGGCTCTGGCGTCTTCACCTGGCGGTGCTCCCAAGTTCTTCTGGGCACGGTTGAGTCGTGTCAAGTTCGTGCCACCATTCGCCAGGTGAGTTTCTGCGGTCTGGCGTCTTTTGGCCGGGCGCTGGATGCGGCGGTGTTTATATACCTGTCTTTATTTAGGTATATTTTTGTACGACTGAGACCGTTCGCACACCAGTGACTGTCCCTTTATCACCCCTTCCTGTCCCCCTCATGTGCATGTCCAACCCATGCTGGAGTCATTCAGGGGACCCTCCTTTTTTAATGTTGTGAGGTGTGGGGGTTGTAGGGTTGGTTCTGTACTCACCTGGTGAGGCTCCTGGCTGTGCTTGCAGGATTTGAGCTCTGGCTCTTGGGTCCCGCCTATCTGGTAGAACTTGCGGGATAGTACCAGTGGAGTGCAGTGGTGCTATTGGCACTTTTGGGGAACACTGTATTACCATCAGTGGTCTGTGCTTGTTACACGACCTACTTGCGAGCATAAGCCTTCTTGCTGGTTCGTCCGTGGACTTCCAGGGCGCACTGGCCAGTTTTCGTATGGCAGTTCCGGCCCGTCCTGGTTGTGGGAGTATGTGAGCCGGTGGACTGCTCCTAGCAGCTGCCTGGTGGGCCATCCTCTGGCCGGTCTGGCCTGACCTTGGGCCGGGCTTCAGGTGTAAAAGAGCTCCCAGTACCTCATCCAGCAGGTATCGAGCGGGGTTTCTCCGCCGTCGGTCGCCTGGTGCAGGTTTCTGGGCCTGCAGGGTTTTGTCGTGTCTCCGTTGGCTCTGTCTGGGGTCTGCCTGCTCCGTTCTCTGCCTTTGCAGAGGGGAGTTGCTATTTACATGTTGCATGTTGCAGTGGTGCCTGTTGCTGCTGCTGCACGTGTGCATTGGTACCGTGTTTCACGGTGGCGTGTCCTTGTTCCTGTGTCCGGTTGTGGAGTGGCACTTTGCTGCCATTTTGTGCCTGGGGATTGCGTGGGGTTTTTGTCCCTGCCTGATTGTCCACCCCTGGTTGTTCTCCTGGGTTTTTTTGTGCTTCTGCTCTTTCTTCCTGCCTCCTCTGCAGCAGGGATGTTCTGCGTGTGTTGTTAGGCGTTGGTCAGCCTGTGTCCTGTGATGTGCTTCTTTGTCTCGGTCTATTGCAGTTGTTTGTGCCCCTTGGTTCGGGTCCTGTTCTGGCGGCGACCCTTCCGCCTTCTTTGGTTTTCCTAGTTTGCCCTGCCGGTTTTTTTTTTTTTTATTTTATTTTGGGGGGTTCTTGCGATGTCTCACGTCGGACCCGTCGTTTCTGAACTCCTGGCGGGCTTGCATGCTTTGGGGAGTTTTTCTGTTTGGCAGACGTTCCATCTCCTTGTGCCGCCTGGGTTTCGGTGGTCGCGCCCGAGATCTTCTCGTGGCTCCGCCTTTTTCCTGGGCTCGGGGGGGCCTTGTCGGGTCTGCTTATGTTCTGCCTCGTGGTCTCGCCTCCGGTTGGTGGTCGGGTGGCTTCATGGTAGGTGTCCCACCTGCGTGCTTCTCTTGGTGGCAGTATGGGTATTTTGGCGGTCCTTCCTTTTCCTGTCCCTTCTTAGGTGGTTACTCTTGTTAGCTTGGTTTACTCTCGGCTTGGTTTTCTAGTGGGGGTTGGGGGCCGTCGTCTTGCCACATACTGTCCCCTCTTTTCGTGCGGCGCAGGCGGAGCCGCTTCAGCTTGCTTTCGGTCTTGGTGTTGCTTCTGCACCGTTAGTCAGCTGTCTTGTGCGTCGTTTCACCTCCGGCCTGTTCGTGCGCCGCTTGCACCATCCTGGTCTCTGGTCAGCGTGCTCTGTCTTCTCCTCGGTTGGTAGTGCCCCTTCGGTTCCGGTGTGTTTTTTCGTCGGCTCTTTCCTTTGGGCCTTTGCCTCTGGGGGTCGGTTTGCTGAGTTTTCTTGCTCCTTCGGTTTTAGCGTTTTGGTTGTTTGGTGGCAGCAGTCTCCATCTTTTCTGGCGCGGGGTGGGGCTGCTGCATTCTGGAGGGGTCCAGGGTTTGTTGGTGCTTCGTTGGTCGGGCCGGGGGTGTGTCGTTTTTGTGTTCAGTGGCGGCCCTCCGCTGTTGTTTGCGTGCCACGGCGTTTGGGTCCGGAGCGCGTTTTGCGTTGATCCGGTTCTGTTCTTCCCGGTTCGCGGGTGATGGTGTCCCGGGTGGTCAGCCGTGTTCTTGCGGCTAAGCTGCCTGTGTTCTTCCCTCATGCCTGTGGCGTTCGTGGCTTCGCTGCTCTCGCTGCCGTCTGGGCGACGTGGCCTTGCAGTCTTTCGGGCATGGATTTTTGGTGTTCGTGCAGGGGCCTTGCTGCTCGTGGTTCTCGTGTTGTTCCCGGGATTTTCGGGGCTGTGGCGCCTTGGGTTGGCGTTTGCTGCCTGTTGTCTCGCCTCCTTGGGGGGTGCGTGGTGTCCGCCTCCCGGTTTTGTCCCTTTGACCTTCCTCTGTGGGTAGTTAGCTCCGGGGAGCCGACGGGGCTCCCCCCAGAAAACCAGCGTTGAATGTAATGAAATGCCATTTTCTGGGTGAGACCCGGAGGCTCCCCAGCAACCCTCCCTCCCTCCGATCGGCGTTTTTCGCGTGTTTTGACATCCAGCCTCAGAACTGATGGGTGGATAGCCGGCGTGGGAGGTCTGGGACTCCCCCTTCCCCCTCCCGGGGAGGGGGGAGCTGCGCAGACAGCGGCGCGGTGACGTATGACGTCATACTAGTTTCCTTGTTTTCTGTTGAAGAGTTCTATCCACTAGTTCGGCTTAGGTAGCAATTTTCACCAGAATAGGGGTTTGTTTTGGAATGCTTACCTTTCTGGATGCTTGACCCGGTCGATGGCAGACATAGAATGCTTCCAACCACACGGGGGTTTCTATAGGCCATTGCTCCCCTTGCCTCTCTGAGGGGGCCAGGTTCTGGCTCGTGGTCCCCGGTAGGCCCTAGAACTCCATACACATGATTGATGCCATAGTCTGACATTAGCATATCAGCCGGTAAAGCTCCGGGGAGCCTCCGGGTCTCACCCAGAAAATGGCGTTTCATTACATTCAACGCTGTTTTTTTGGGAACACTTTATTTCATGTGCACCGGGGAAATTTCACAATAAACTCTGCGCAGCATGGTGGTTAAACGTCACCCTTAGCCCTCAAACCGCGCATATCATATACTGTATAAATGATATCAGTGACAAAACCGAAACCGTGCACATCATTTATATATGATTTCGTGTCTAGCGCTATAATTTAAACGCCCCGCCTGGGATAGGGGCAGCTATTGTACAGCCACGACCGATAGTTGCCAGATGCCACCTAGAAAAAAATCCAGGCCAACATTCTTGGGTGTTACAGCGTCAGTATTGAGCAAGCCACCAAGGCTGGCGCACGCAGCTCGAGCTCACAGCACCGCTGTTCAGCTTGTGACCACAGCATCGCCTACAAATACCATAATATAAATGATACTGCTATTATTTAGCACTGATAGTATTACTGAAGCCCCCTGACTGTGATAAAACTGACCAGGATTCTGATAATAGCAGGATTGTGGTGATATTTAGCGCTGTGCTCCATGGAGGGAGGAGTAAGGCTGTGGGAGGGAGGGTTGTGGCGTCGTTTTCTGACTGTGTGTGGCCACCATTTATTGACTGCACTCACCATACCAGCTTAGTGGTTTGATATGGTGAACACAAATGTAGATACTTATATATAACGTGTGTATAGTGTGAGATAACAGCGAGAGGA
The DNA here is from genome assembly GCF_040958095.1 of Procambarus clarkii. Classification (NCBI taxonomy): domain Eukaryota; kingdom Metazoa; phylum Arthropoda; class Malacostraca; order Decapoda; family Cambaridae; genus Procambarus; species Procambarus clarkii. The sequence continues at coordinate 9,827,721 of NC_091226.1, forward strand.
GTAGGTTGGGAGCCGCCATTTTGGTGAGGGAGGAGCGTCGTCTGCCCGACTTGGCATGTTGTTTACTGATGGCCACTATGGTCTTTGGGCACCATACCAGCTTATTTGTACAGGTATGGTGAATAAAACAGGTAGATACTTATATATAATGTGTGTATATAGCGTAATAACACAACAAACAGTATTGTTGGAGGACAAATATTAGTGTGTCTGGCCTTGAGGGCGGCCGCCGATCAGCTGACTGTGTGAGTAGCTACGTCTTATGGCCTTTACTCACCATACAAGCTTAGATGTACAGTTATGGTGAACAAAACATGTAAATACGTATATATAACGTCTGTGTATAATGAATAAATACAGAAGGAGTATTGTGGGAGGTGAATGAAGGTGAGTGAGGTGGTGTTAAGGGAGGGAGTGGCAGTGAATGGCTCGCTGGTGTTTGGCGGTCACTCCTCGTTGCTTTTTGACTCACAAGACCAACTTAGTAGTTCGTTATGGTGTACAAAACATGCAAATACTTATATATAACCTGTGTATATAGTGTAACAACAGCAAAACTATTTGTTTATTGTTTTATGAACATAATAATTGAATCACTAATATGCACACCATAATTTTGAGTACAGCGATGGTTCACACATTTTATAATATAAATATACCACAATTCACTGTATGGAATAATATTACTGCAAAAAAACTAAGAAAAAATCAATCAGAGACATTGAAATAATTAGGTAATAATATATTTGTGGCAACTGCCGTCTGACAGCTCGGGCGGAGTAGACCTCGTCTGCCGAAGGCTCTGCCAACGCCCCTTTTTTGCTACACTTCCCTACCCTATTGCGGCTAAAATATGCCACCTACGATTTTTTTGTTATTTCTTCCGTGATCAGGGAACAAAAATGAACACTTCTATAAGACGAAAGAATTTTTTGGATTTTTTTGTTGTTGCGCCTGTGGGTGTGAATTCCATTTGGGCCCCTAGCGATTTGAGGGTTAACCCCTGCACTGCGCAAAGCGCCTTTATGCGCTCTGAGAGTTGTGCTATTTTTTTTAATTAGGCTATATTTTAATGTTTTCATTACTCCTTGTTTTTAAATGAAAATAGTTGAGTTTGGAAACATTTTGACATTAAATTTACCTGAATATTTATAAATACAAGAATATGTCCTTGACAATTGCCCTAAGAAGTTTTTGCCGAAACCAGGTGCGCAGTGCAGGGGTTAAGGGGACGATTCTTGTCTTTTTCATATTTTCCTATTCTTCTAAAATCACTGACATTTTCCTTTGAGCCTTCTCCCAAACCTACTATTTTCTCTATGTTTTTCTTCAATTCTGCTGCTCGGTCCACCCTAGATGAAATTTCCTTCTCTAAACATCCAAAAATTTTTATGGACTTCTATCTGCAGTGTTTTGTACTAGTTTTCTGTTGGTAACCAGTTCTTTCCTAATTGCTTGCTGAATATCTGCTTCTTGTTGGTCATTTCTGGTTTTGACTTCTGAACACACTTCCTTGATTGTCTTTCTCTTTTACAACTTGGGCATATGTCACTTTTATTTCTTCTTTATACTTTTCTAGTTCTTTATTAGCCTCCTTTATTTGAGTTGCCAATGAAGTTTCTCGTTGCATCTCCTTGCCTAACTCCATGTTAGCCCTCGGGCTCCTTTCGAGTTGTTCACCATTTGTGTCTATTTTCTTGTTAATTTCTTCAAATTCCTTACTCTTCACTTTCCATGCCTCATATTCCTTTACTAGTTCCTTGGAGTGTTCCTCCTGTCTCCTTACGTTATCAGTCAAGCTCGAAATTTCCTTACCTTGCTGGAAAATACTTCCTTTTAAATTACAAAACTCAATCTTGAAACCTTCATTTTCTTGTTCTAATTTAATAACCTTTTCTTCGTAATTCTTTAGTAAGTCCTCAATGATCACTAACCTGCCAAGAAAACCACCTTTCATTGTATCTTGTTGTGAGAAACCTGCAAAAGATCCCTTTGTTGGGGTACTGTCTTTCCCCTGTGGTGGCGGCTATTTTTGTTTACCTTCTGCTGTTTTGAAAGATCAAAGATTTGTGTTCACCATAGCGAACCACTAAGTCAATAAAAAAAAGATTTGTGTTCACCATAGCGAACCACTAAGTCAATAAAAGGTGGCCTCACACAGAAGACTGTTTGTGGTCACACACACCATCACCCTCCTTTCCTCAGCATTACTCTTCCCACCATGGAGCACAGCGCTAAATATCACCACAATCCTGCTATTATCAGAATCCTGGTCAGTTTTATCACAGTCTAGGGTCTTCTGTAATACTATCACTGATAAATAATAGCATGTACATAAATATTTTGACATTTTTAGGTGATGCTGTGGTCACAAGCTGAACAGCGGTGCTGTGAGCTCATGCTGCGTGCGTCAGTCTTGGTGGCTCGCTCAGTACCGAGGCTCTCTCACCCAGGAATGCTGACCATGATTTTTTTTCTAGGTGGTGCCTGTCAACTATTGGTCTTGGCTGCACTATAGCTGCCCCTATCCCTCGCAGGGCGTTTAAATTAAAGCACTTGACACTAAAACAGCTATTAATGTATTGCACGGTATCAGTAATGTTACTCACATCATCTGTATATGTATTGCGCGGTCTAAGGGTTAGGGCAGTCGTCAACCAAGGTTCCACTGTAATATCAGACAGAGAGTATTGTTTTCGATCTGGAAGATCCTGTGTAATGAATTTACTCAGTTTTTATGATCGAGCCCCTGGGCCCTCCAGAGAAATATTTTCTTATTCCCTGCTTATTTTAGCAGAAAAATACACTTTACAGCTTGTACACATTTTTAACACTAGATATTTGTAATAAGATATTATTTTTCTTAATTTTGTTAATAATGCATTGTGTTAAGTTGCTCCATTATATCAGTGTTTCTTTAATAGTGTTCATATTAATTAGGTCCCACTCTACTTTTAATAACTTTTACTATTCAGAATTTTATTGCTACAATTATATAGATTAGGCCAAAGAACTAAATTTGTTCTACAGTTTTGAAAGTTCCCTTCATTTGTGGGCGTGTGTTCTCACACACCTGTCAAAATGTTAAACACAAGTATTTCTCAACAGAGGCATTGAAAGGTGAATGTTGGGAAGAGAGTGACAGCTACTGCAGTATGTTCATTAAAGAGGAGGAGGAGGATACAAAAGACCCTCTCCACTTTACCAGTGACCCCACAGAATTGCCATGCAAAACCTCCAACTCTAGTCAGGTGAGAAAATTGTAAATTGATGATTTTGTTTTGTTTGCACATCTGTGAAATAGGCCTGGACTAATAAATTAATTGATGAATGCTTTCTTAAACCTTAACCACTGCTTTGCACAGAGCACCTTAACCCTTAAAGGGAGCAATACACATACAGCTGGTGTGAGTAAATATTGCGTGACGTGACGGCACACCACAGCTATGAATGGTTGGAAGTACCGTGTAGGGTTTAAAAGTCCCTCGACAACACGAGGTTCACATCATCATCCTCGGGGCTCTAGTAAATAGACACCAATAAAAAATAAAATCGTGGGCAATATTCCCAGGTTTGAAGGCCTCAGTACTGAGTGAGCAACCATGGCTGGCTCACGCCATGAGCTAACAGCACTGCTGTTCAACTTGTGACCACAGCAGTGCGTAAAAAACCAGCGTTGAATGTAATGAAACGCCATTTTCTGGGTGAGTCCCGGAGGCTCCCCGGAGCTATCCAGGCTGATGTGAATATCCCTAACTTTGGCATCAGTTGATGTGGGTGGAGTTCTAGGGCCTACCGGGAACCACGAGCCAGAACCTGGCCTCCTCAGAGAGGCACAAGGAGCAATGGCCTATAGAAATGCACAGTGCAGGATAGGTTTAGGTTGTTGTAATATGCTCAGTTGGTTGCTTCCCCGGATGCCCCGAGGCTGCCCTGTTTTGCTTATAGGGACCTGGACTTGGGGGTGTTGATTGTTTCGGCCTTGGTTCTGTCCGCGCACCCTCGTTCTTTTCCTGCTGTGGTTCATTCGGTTTCCCCCTCCCCTGCTTCCGTCTCCTATGCGTCTGAGGGCTTCAGGGTTGGGGCAGGGTTTAGAGGTTTCTGAGACTCGGGCGGTTTCAGGGGTTGCTCCTTCCGGGGTGGCGACAGAGGCATTCGAGTCTGTTCCTCCAGTCGTAGCTCCAGGGTCTGACCAGTGGGCCCATTCTCTTCTTGGTATTCCGGCCACCCCAGCTTTTTCTTGTGAAGCTGAGGCTTTGGAGGACGACTCACCTCCGGGGCCTAATGCGGAGGCTCTAGGGTTGGGGAGGAGCTGGCTTGGGAACCTTGGGCCCCATTGGATCCCACCTGAGGCTTCCGACCCCCCGAGTGGGGTTTTCCTTTCTCCCCCCCTCTGCGTACGAGTTGGATTTGGGTTTGGCTCTTACCCGGGTTCTGTTCTGTGTCCTTGCGGGTCCTTCGGTTCCGTCCTTCCGCAGTTTTTTGGCTTCCCGCGTCTCGCCTGCTGAGGTGCAGGCAGCCATTGCGGCTTACTTCCTGTGCGACCCGGAGTATGCCTCTATACTGGATCCGTCTATCTGCCCATAGTTACTATGGGCAGATTCGATTCTGTTTTGTACTCTGTATTATGTTTCAGATCATCATTTTTGCCGTACCTGAATACCTATAATAGCAAAATAAATAGCAAATAATAAAGTGGAAAATAGCAAACAATAATATTATACCAGGAAATCTATCGGGACCTAACCAACCACAGATTAGAGAACTACTTAGATTCTGTGACAAACTTTCACTCAATCAGCAGATATCGGAGCCAACGAGAAATGAAAATATTCTAGATCTGGTCTTTACGAACAATGAAGACATTATCAGAGACATTACGATATCAGATACCACATACTCAGATCACAAGCTCATTGAAGTGCAAACGACCATCAATACTCAGAATAGACCTAAAACGTTGATAAAGCGAGAGGGGCTATTCAGTAAATTCAATTTTAATAATAAAAGGATAGACTGGGAGATAATAAACAGGGAACTTACAAACATTCCATGGGGAACTGTTCTAAGTAATACAAGTCCTACAGAAGGAATAGAAAAACTGACTTCAGAAGAGTATCAAGTCTGTCTGAAACATGTTCCTTTGAGGAAAGCCAGAAAGAGATCTAACGTAGAAAGAGAACGCAGACGATACTATAAACACAGGAAAAAAATAATGGAACTGCTTATGCAGACACGAATTTCCCGTCAAAGAAGGAATAATTTAAATATGGAGATTGAAGAAATCGAGCGGAAATTGAAACACTCATATAAAACTGAAGAAAGGCAGTTAGAACAGAAAGCAATTCAGGAAATAAAGAAAAATCCAAAATATTTCTTCTCATATGCGAAATCAAAAGCAAAAACCACTGCCAGTATTGGACCTATTCGTACAAGTGAAGGTTCATACACGGAGGATGACAAAGAAATTAGTGAAATCCTAAAAAAGCAGTATGAGGACATGTTTAGCACTCCAATAAACAACATGAAGGTGGAAGATCCAGACAATTTCTTTATGCGGGATATTCAAACCCCCTGTAAATATAACTGATATAAACACGAGCGCACTAAATTTTGAAAGAGAAATTGAAAACATGCCCATGCACTCGGCCCCAGGTCCAGACTCATGGAATTCAATATTTATAAAGAAATGCAAAGTGCCGGTAGCACAGGCACTCAGTATAGTGTGGAGGAAGAGCTTGGACACGGGGGAGATACCAGATGCACTTAAAGTAGCAGACATAGCCCCTCTACACAAGAGAGGGAGCAAAGCATTGGCAAAGAATTATAAACCAGTTGCACTAACATCGCACATCATAGAAGTATTTGAGAGAGTGATTAGGAGTCAGGTCACCAATTTCATGGAGACCAATGACCTTCACAACCCAGGCCAACATGGATTTCGAGCGGGAAGATCGTACCTCTCACAGCTACTTGAGCACTACGACAAAGTCACTGAGGCATTAGAAGAAAAACAGAATGCTGATGTGATATACACGGACTTTGCAAAAGCTTTCGATAAATGTGACCATGGCGTGATAGCACACAAAATAAAGTCAGTGGGAATAACCGGTAAAGTAGGACGCTGGATACTCAGTTTTCTGTCAAACAGGACTCAGCGAGTAAAGGTCAACCATATAAAATCTAGTCCAAGTGCAGCTAAAAGCTCTGTACCTCAGGGTACAGTCCTTGCACCGCTGCTTTTCCTTATTCTCATATCAGATATAGACAAAAATACAAGTCACAGCTTCGTATCATCCTTTGCAGATGACACAAAAATCAGTATGAAAATTACCTCGGCTGAAGACATTGAAAAACTTCAAGCTGTTATTAAAGTTTTCGACTGGGCATCAGAAAATAACATTATGTTTAACAGTGATAAATTCCAGGTACTCAGGTATGGTAAAAATGAGGAACTTAAACATAATACAGAGTACAAAACACAATCAAATGTACCCATAGTAGGAAAACAGCATGTAAAGGATTTGGGAATAATAATATCTGATAACCTAACGTTTAAGGAGCATAACCAAGCAAATATTGCGACAGCCAGAAAAATGATAGGATGGATTATGAGAACTTTCAAATCCAGGGATCCCATCACAATGGTTGTACTCTTCAAGTCACTTGTGTTGTCCCGTCTTGAGTACTGCTCAGTACTCACTTCCCCCTTCAGGGCAGGAGAGATTGCTGAAATAGAGGGAATACAGAGAGCATATACGGCACGCATAGACGCAATAAAGCACCTAAATTATTGGGATCGTCTCAAAGCCCTCCAAATGTACTCACTAGAAAGAAGACGAGAGAGATATCAAATAATATACACCTGGAAGATACTGGAGGGCCAAGTACCAAATCTACACAGTAAAATAACAACGTACTGGAGTGAACGATATGGAAGAAAATGTAGAATAGAACCAGTGAAGAGCAGAGGTGCCATAGGCACAATCAGAGAACACTGTATAAACATCAGAGGTCCGCGGTTGTTCAACGTCCTCCCAGCAAGCATAAGAAATATTGCCGGAACAACCGTGGACATTTTCAAGAGGAAACTAGATTTATTCCTCCAAGGAGTGCCGGACCAACCGGGCTGTGGTGGGTATGTGGGCCTGTGGGCCGCTCCAAGCAATAGCCTAGTGGACCAAACTCTCACAAGTCACGCCTGGCCTCGGGCCGGGCTTGGGGAGTAGAAGAACTCCCAGAACCCCATCAACCAGGTATCAACCTGGAATTTATCACTGTTAAACATCATGTTATTTTCTGCTTCCCAATCGAATACTTTGTTGATATCTGCTTGTAGTTTTTCAATGTCTTCAGCAGAGGTAATTTTCATGCTGATTTTTGTGTCATCTGCAAAAGATGGATGACACGAAGCTGTGACTTGTGTTTTTGTCTATATCTGATGAGAGAATAAGGAAAAGCAGTGGTGCAAGGACTGTACCTTGAGGTACAGAGCTTTTAACTGCGCTTGGACTCGATTTTATTTGGTTGGCTGTTACTCTTTGTGTTCTGTTCGACAGGAAATCGAGTATCCAGCGTCCTACTTAACCAGTTATTCCCATTGACCTCATTTTGTGTCCTCTCACTCCATGGTCACATTTGTCGAATGCCGTTGCAAAGTCTGTGTATACAACATCTGCATTTTGCTTTTCTTGTAGAGCTTCTGTGATTTTGTCATAGTGGTTGTGTAGCTCATTATTTTTCATAAAATAGTGAAGAGGCACAATATCTGCAGATTTAAGTGCAGCTGGTATCTCCCCTGTATCCAGGCTCTTTCTCCAAATTACGCTGAGCGCGTACGCTACTGGTACTTTACATTTCTTTACGAATATTGAATTCCACAAGTCAGGCCCAGGAGCTGAGTGCATGGGCATATTGTCAATTTCTCTCTTCAAAGTCTTTCGAGCTCTTGTTAATATCCGTTATATTATCTACAGCTTGAATGTCATTCATAAAGAAGCTGTCTTGATCATCAACTTTCATGTTGTTCATTGGTGTGCTAAACATAGCCTCATACTGGCTTCTTAAAATTTCACTAATTTCTTTGTTGTCCTCTGTGTATGGTATGTACCTTCAGATGTAATTAAAGGTCCAATACTGGTGGAGGTTTTTGATTTTGATTTTGCGTATGTGAAAAAATATTTTGGATTTTTCTTTCTCTCTTGTATAGCCTTCTGTTCCAATTTCATTTCCTCAGACTCGTATGATCGCTTCAACGTTTGTTCTATTTCTTCGATCTCCCTGTTTAGGTTTATTTTCCTTGTGATAGTCGTGTCTGCCTAAGCATTTCCGTTCTTTTATTCCTTCTCCTGTACAGTCGTCTGCGTTCTCTTTCTAGAGTGGTCCTCTTTCTGACCCTCCTTACAGCAGCCCGTCCTCCATAAATGGGGAGGTAAATGTACACAGCCCCATAAGTGCAATTATGTACTATGTATGGCAGTCAAGAATTGTACTTATTTACACTTTGTAATAAATCGTACTGTAATATATTGTGAATATTTGAGTTTACCTTAAAAGCTGAATAGAAAACCACGACCTAACCGTCTTAGTTTGTGAAGATAAGCATTTTATTGCATCTTAATTATAACTATTACTTAACCTATAGCTATATTGATATGACAGTTTTATAAAACAAATAAAATAAAACTAAAATATTTCAGTAAATTGTAAAGTAACTCAGGATATTTTCAAATTTTGTATAAAATCTCTATTGTTTAATAAAAGTGGAAAAATAAAATCCTAATAATTAACACTTTCGCCCAGGCATGACACAGCATTGCGTCATCGGTTTACTGTTGGTAATACCGGAGATGACGCAGCATTGCGTCATCGACTTTAAATAATCGCCAAAAATCAGGTTTTTATCCGATTTTTTGGGGACTGGTTTTAAAATGTGCGCCGATGTCTTCCCATTTTCTTTGTTAAGCCTCGTGGCCCTCAGGTGGCTTGGCACATGCCGTGGGCCCATTGTTTTCGCTCCACTGTTGTGACCAATGTCGCCTCCCCTCGCATCTCAAACGTGTGAACATTTCGGCTATTTTCCGTGGCAATATTTCTTACTGCGGCTTTAGAAACTATCTACCCTTACTCCACGATGGATAGTGATCATGAACAAGGCCCTTCCAGGAAGAAAATTGCGAAAGAAAGGCTTGAAAAGGAAGGGAATTGGGAGTGAGCTGGAAGGCGTCTGAGCGCTCACTCCCGGCTAACGCATGGCCCGTCTTCAACTCGTCGGCGGTTGGAGCGTGACCAGGTTTTATATTTTATATGCTAATGGTCCTCTAGAGAATTCTATTGCGAACCCATTGAGACCAAAATGAAAGACCTAGGACAAAAATTAAGGTGACCAGAGTGAAAATAGTGAAAACATTTTATCGCGTTTGCGCGCTCCTGGGAAACTCGTTCGCACTTTCTCTGTTTGCTGCGGGTAATTAGTCGGGCTTTTGGAGTTTATATGCATTTAGTGCTGTAGAGAATTCTATTGCGAACACAATGATGCCAAATTTAATCTCATAGGACGAGAATTAAGGTGACAAAGTTGAAGAGAGTATACACCTTTCAGAATTTACGCGCGCTCCTGTGACACCCTGGGTCCCATATCGCACTATTGAGGAGTGGCGTGCGGGGTGAGCGAAAGTGTTAAAACTTGTTTATAGCAACTGAACTTTAAAATTTCATCTTAAAATTTCAAGTGTCCTAACAGAAAATGAGGAGACTAAAATCGGGGGAGGGGGATGGGTAAATGTAACAGCCCCGTTAGTGCAATTATATACTATGTATAACAGTCAGGAAATGTACTTATTACACTTAGTATTAAAACGTACTGTCAATTTGGAGGATGGGTTGCTCACTGACACGTGCTTCAAGTAGACCTTGTATGCTTCAGCTGTCAGTTGAGCTATTCCCTGTGTGTGGGAGTTTTGTCGCTTAAGACCGTCTCCCATTGAATGTTTGCAAGATCTACATTCATTTTTTCCCAGTCGATCCTTTTATTGTTGATATTGAATTGATTGAATACCCACTTCTCGCTTGTTGGGTCTCTTAGACCTACTACCGTTATTTATGCTAGTTCGCACTTCAATGAGCTTATGGTGTGAGTATGTAGTATCTGAGATTGTAAGGTCTGGTTGATACCTGGTTGATGGGGTTCTGGGAGTTGTTCTACTACCCAAGCCCGGCCAGCCCGGTTGGTCCGGCACTCCTTGAAGGAAGCAATCTAGTTTCCTTTTGAAGATGTCATTAGTTCTGATTAGAACTAATGAGATTAGACAGAGATGGTCTCTGATTAGTTCATCATTGTTTGTGAATAACAAGTCTTTTCGTTCCTAGTTGGTTCTGTAATCTGTTGATTGAGCGAGAATTTGTCACAGAATCTCAAAAGTTCTCTGGCCTGTGGTTGGTTATCTCTGGGGTCGTTCCCTGCTATGATATTTGTGTTTGCCATTCTCCATCTTAGACTTGGTAAATTGAAATCTGAAATCTCAAGTAAATTGAAAAAGTGAGAAAATCTGTAGGAGCCAGCCAGTCGTCCGAGCGGACAGCACGCTGGACTTGTGATCCTTTGGTCTTGGGTTCGATCCAAGGCGCCAGCGAGAAACAATGGGCAGAGTTTCTTTCACCATATGCCCCTGTTACCTAGCAGTAAAATAGGTACCTGGGTGTTAGTCAGCTGTCACGGGCTGCTTCCTGGGGTGGAGGCCTGGTAGAGGACCGGGCTGCGGGGACACTAAAAAAAAAAGCCCCGAAATCATCTCAAGATAACCATAGGTACGAATCCTCTTCATGGCTCCTACTGACTTTCTTGTTATTTTGATATTATTGGTTTGTCTTTATTGTACAATTATCTTGATGTTATTGGTTTTAATATTAATTATATATGTGACACTTTCAGATTGCTGACACTTATATTGACTCGGACAGCTACTTAGACAGCGTAATTGAAGTAAAAGATGGTAAGATATATTTATCATTTAAATTTATTTAATACATTGTAGTAAGTTACGATACAGGGAATTGACAGATGATGTACATTTAGTTAACAGCAAGTGATTTAGTTAATGACTAGTAATTTAGTTAACAACTAGTGATTTAGTGATAAGGAGGTAGTAAAGCAGATGCAAAAAATTATAGACCAATAGCTCTAACTTCAAATATCATAAAAAAATTTTGGGAGAGTTCTAAGAAGTAAAGTTACAAATCACATGGAATCACAACATCTACATCAGCCTGGACAACACGGGTTCAAAACAGGGTGTTCCTGCATATCACAGTTGCTAGAAAGCTATGACATGGCCTTAAGTGCCATGAAAGATGAGCAAAACACAGATCTGATATACACAGATTTTGCAAAAGCTTTTGATAGATGTGACCATGGTGTTATTGCGCACAAAATGCGTGCAAAAGGAATTACTGGCAAAGTAGCGAGATGGATCTTCAACTTCGTAACGAACAGAACGCAGAGTGTAATAGTCACCACAATAAAATCCGGATCATCTACTGTTAAAAGCTCAGTCTCCCAAGATACTGTACTTGATCCAGTACTTTATCTCATCCTGATATCAGACATAGACAAGGATACAAACTAAAGCACTACAGAGCACCATTTGGTTTCCGAATCCCTTGGGGACGAGACCCGTCGGTTAACATGTAAGTTCGTATACGAGAAATAGAGGGAAAAAAAATAAGAAATGTAAAAAGAAATTGTTCTGAAAAATTTATAAAAAACTCTAGGGGAAAAATCGACAGGTTCATAGCGTAAATGCGACCGTATTTTATTTGTACTCACCAATAAGTGAAGTCCTGATCCGCTTTATAAAAGTCCTTAATTGTTCCTAGCTGATTATTAAGACGTCTGGCAAACATCCTCTGGATGTTTCCTGCCAGCCTGCATGAACAGCCTGCCAGCCTGCAGGAACAGCCTGCCAGCCTGCAGGAACAGCCTGCCAGCCAGCCAGCCAGCCAGCCAGCCAGCCAGCCAGCCAGCCTGCCAGCCAGCCAGCCAGCCAGCCAGCCAGCCAGTCAGCCTGCCAGCCAGCCAGCCTGCCTGCCAGCCAGCCAGCCAGCCAGCCAGCCAGCCAGCCAGCCAGCCTGCCTGCCTGCCTGCCTGCCTGCCAGCCAGCCAGCCAGCCTGCCTGCCTGCCTGCCTGCCAGCCAGCCAGCCAGCCAGCCAGCCAGCCAGCCAGCCAGCCAGCCAGCCTGCCTGCCAGCCTGCCTGCCTGCCTGCCTGCCAGCCAGCCAGCCAGCCAGCCAGCCAGCCTGCCAGCCAGCCTGCCAGCCTGCCTGCCTGCCTGCCTGCCTGCCTGCCAGCCAGCCAGCCAGCCAGCCAGCCAGCCAGCCAGCCAGTATGTAAAATGTAAAATGTAAAAAATATGTAATGGGGTAAATATGGGTATGTAAAAAAAAAATCGAAATTGTGCTTACTTTGGCTGCTATGGGGTCCGTAAGTTGGTGTGTGACGCCATCATTCCCCGTTTGCCTGTGATGTACGCTCTCGGGACCAGTAGGGCGCCCGCGGCGGGGGGGCGCGAGCTGCCGCGAATATATTTATGTTCATTTTCTGGGGGAGCCCCTACGGCTCCCCGGAGCTATCCATGGCTAATATGGATACCCTAACTATTTTGCATCAGTCGATGTGGGTAGAGTTCTAGGCCTACCGGGGACCACGAGCCAGAACCTGGCCCCCTCACAGAGGCACGGGGAGCAATGGCCCATAGAAATGCACATGTGAGTTGGAGCATTCTATATCTGCCATCGACCGGGACAGGCACCCAGAAAGGTAAGCGCCACAAAACAAACCCCTATTCTGGTTAACAACAAAAATAGACAAACGAGTGGACAGAACTCCCCCAGGAAAACGAATTAACAAGCATGACGTCACACGAGCTGCGCCACATGTCTGCGCAGCTCCCCCCTCCCCGGGAGGGGGAAGGGGGAGCCCCAGATCCCCGCGCCGGCAATCCCCGCCTCAGTTCCTCGGCTGATGGGATCATGCACGGTCGTGTGGCTCCAGCTCCAGTCTTGTTTCAGTGCTGTGACTTGTTTGCAGTGCTGCTCTTACGGTGGTCGTGTGAGCTGGGAGTAGTATTCTCAGGTACTAGGGCTGCATGTGCTTAGGGTCACCTTCCCTGAGTGCCCTGTAAGTACCGCCCTTGGGGCTTGGGGTTGCCTTCCACAAGTCATCTTGGGTCTACCTCTGTTGGCTTTTCGCTGCTTGGCGTTTGGCCGCCCCGAGGGTTTGGGGGTTTCACTCCCTTGTTTACCTTGGGGTAAGTGGTAGTTATAGCCCTACTGGGGCGCAGGGTACTGCGTAGCTAGTTTTCACCTATGACAGCGGCCGGCTCTGTTCCCTCTGGGTACGTTGTCCACTTGTGTGGTTTTTTCTTTTATATTTGTTTTTGCCTGGTAGGGGGATCTGCCTTGTGTTCCCCCCCCCTTATATTAGGTTCGTTTGTGTGGTGGCACCCCCCTGCTTTGCCCTCGCGAGTGGACACGTCCCGTGGGTTCAGCTTTAGCAGTTTGCTTGGTAGTTTGGGGCGCCGGTTAGCAGTGCCCTGCCTAGGATAACCCTTAGCAGACCCAGTCTAGGGGCCCTGGGAAACCCCCCGGGGGCTCTCGGGTCCGATAGTGGAGACCCTTGCGTCCCCTCTCGCTTTGTGCGAGTTGAGGGTTGCTCTGTCTCTTTGTCTCAGGGTGACTCTCCTTGTTTTTGCCTCCGTCATGCTGCCTGTTGGGTCGGTGACACATTCGACCCTTGAGTCCTGCGAGCTTTGTTGCTTGTTCGTGACTCCATTCACCCAGTCTGCTGATGAATTCCCATGGGTGCAGGCAGCTCGCGCGTTGCAGGGTAGGATGTTGCAACGCTCTCTGGTTTGTCACTTCCCCTGATGCCCCGATGCTGCCCCGCTTGTGTAGGGACCCAGACTTGGGAGGTTTTGGTCGCTTCGGCTATGGTTCCTTCCACGCCCCCCTTGTTTTCCCCCTCCTGCTTCCGGCCCCTACGCATCTGCAGGCTTCGGGGTCGGGGCGGGGTTAGAGGTTCTGAGACTTGGGCAGTTTCGGGGGTTGCCCCGTCCGGGGTAGCTGCGGAGGCATTCGAGTCTGTTCCTCCGGCCGATGCTCCGGGGTCTGACCAGTGGGCCCCTTCTCTTTTAGCTCTCTCGGCTGCCCCGACTTTTTCTTGTGAGGCTGGGGCTTTGGAGGTCGACTCTCTATGGTGGAATATTGTTGCTCGCATAACTCGAGCTATATCAATAGGAGTTGTGCATGGGGGAGTTGTGTAAAACCCTGGTTGTGCCTCAGAGAGGCTGCAGGACCCAGTAAGTTCAGTAGAACAGTATCCACTCAATTTAACGGCCTCTTTTATACCGATCTGCCGGTAATAACGACCGGTTTGGTAGACCGGTATTTAGAGCCTCACATAACGGTCTGGCGGTCGATATTACCGAAGGTCGGTATTGGGTTTGTCTTTGTATCAGAGGGTCCTCACATGGCAAGCAGGCTGCCTACCCCTTTCATCCCCTCCCTCACCCTCACTGAACCTCTACCCCCACACCCTCACTTTCTGCCTCCCCCCCCCCAAGACCCCTCTGGGAAATGGCTCAGTAGACTGCCAGCCAGCCAGGGACAGCCTGGAGAATCTCCATCTAATAAAGCATTCATGAAACAAGTATTTTATAACTTTTTATTATCCTAATATTATTACTAAACAAAATCTGTAAGCAAAAATATATATGATGTACATCCAGAATTTAATTAAGAAACATCTGGTTAACTAGGTCAGGTGTTAGGCTTATCTCTTCCCTTCCCCACCACTGGCACCCCCCCCCCCATACTTCCCATACACACGCTCTCTCTGCTTCACTTCAACATCCATTGTGCTCCATCCCTCCCTCCCCTCTCTTCTTTCCAGCTCCCTCCATCCAACCATCCCTCCCTCCTTCCCAGCTTCCTCCCTCCATCCAACCATCCCTCCCTCTATCCAACCATCCCTCCCTCCCTCCCTCCCTCCCTCCCTTCCTTCCCAGCTCCCTCCCTCCCTCCTTCCCTCCCTCCATCCAACCATCCCTCCCTCCATCCAACCAACCATCCCTCCCTCCCTCCCTCCCTCCCTCCTTCCCAGCTCCCTCCCTCCCTCCATCCAACCATCCCTCCCTCTCTCCTTCCCAGCTCCCTCCCTCCCTCCATCCAACCATCCCTCCCTCCATCCAACCATCCCTCCCTCCCTCCTTCCCAGCTCCCTCCCTCCCTCCCTCCTTCCCAGCTCCCTCCCTCCATCCAACCATCCCTCCCTCCATCCAACCATCCCTCCCTCCCTCCCTCCCTCCCTCCCTCCCTCCCTCCCTCCCCTCCCTCCCCAGCTCCCTCCCTCCATCCAACCATCCCTCCCTCTCTCCTTCCAAGCTCCCTCCCTCCATCCAACCATCCCTCCCTCCCAGCTACCCTTCCTCCTTCCCAGCTCCCTCCCTCCCTCCCTCCATCCAACCATCCCTCCCTCCATCCAACCATCCATCCCTCCCTCCCATCCCTCCCTCCCATCCCTCCCTCCCTCCCTCCCTCCCTCCCCAGCTCCATCCCTCCCTCCATCCAACCATCCCTCCCTCCATCCAACCATCCCTCCCAGCTACCCTCCCTCCTTCCCACTTCCCTCTTTCCATCCAACCATCCCCCCCCTCCATCACTTTGTCCTTCCTTCCCTCCCTCCCTCCCTCCCTCCCTCCCTCCCCTCTATCCCTCCCCTCCATCCCTTCCATCCCTCCCCTCCATCCCCCCCTCCATACCTTCCTCCCTCCCTCCCTCCCTCCCTCCCTCCCTCCCTCCTTCCTTCCTTCCTTCCTTCCTTCCTTCCTTCCTTCCTTCCAAACACCTGGTTAACTGGGTCAAGTGTTAGGCTTATCTCTTCCCTTCCCCACCACCGACACACACACGCACCCCCACCGGCCCCCCATACTTCCCATACATGCTGTCTCTGCTTCACCCCAACATCCATTGTGCTCCATCCCTCCCTCCCTCCCTCCATCCCTCCCTTCTTCCCTCCCTCCCTCCCTCCTTCCCTTCCTCCTTCCTGCCATCCCTCCCCTCCATCCCTTTGTCCCTCCATCCCTCCCCTCCATCCCTTTGTCCCTCCATCCCTTTGTCCCTCCATCCGTCCCTCCCTCCATCCATCCCTCCATCCATTTGTCCCTCCATCCATCCATCCATCCCTCCCTCCCTCCCTCCCTCCATCCATCCATCCCTCCTCCCTCCCTCCCTCCTTCCCTCCATCCCTTCCTCCCTCTATCTCCCCCCTGAATCCCTTCCTCCATCTCTCCTTCCTTCCCTCCCTCCTTCCTTTCCTCCCTCCTTCCATCCCTCCCTCCTTCCTTCCATCCCTCCCTCCCTCCCTCCCTCCCTCCCTCCCTCCCTCCCTCCCTCCCTCCTTCCATCCCTCCCTCCTTCCTTCCTTCCATCCCTCCCTCCTTCCATCCCTCCCTCCTTCCATCCCTCCCTTCCTCCCTCCTTCCATCCCTCCCTTCCTCCATCCCTCCCTCCTTCCCTCCA
Organism: Procambarus clarkii; assembly: GCF_040958095.1. Taxonomy (NCBI): domain Eukaryota; kingdom Metazoa; phylum Arthropoda; class Malacostraca; order Decapoda; family Cambaridae; genus Procambarus; species Procambarus clarkii. The sequence goes on from NC_091226.1 coordinate 9,844,296, forward strand.
TCTCTCCCTCCCCTCCATCCCTCATTCCCTCCCCTCCTCCTTCCCTTCCTCCCTCCCCCCATCTCTTCCTCCTTCCCTCCTCTCCATCCCTTTCTCCATCCTTCCCTCCTCCCACCATCCCTCCCTCCCTCCCTCCCTTCCTTCCTTCCTTCCTTCCTTCCTTCCTTCCTTCCTTCCTTCCTTCCTTCCTTCCTTCCTTCCTTCCTTCCTTCCTTCCTTCCTTCCTTCCTTCCTTCCTTCCTTCCTTCCTTCCTTCCTTCCTTCCTTCCTTCCTTCCTTCCTTCCTTCCTTCCTTCCTTCCTTCCTTCCTTCCTTCCTTCCTTCCTTCCTTCCTTCCTTCCTTCCTTCCTTCCTTCCTTCCTTCCTTCCTTCCTTCCTTCCTTCCTTCCTTCCTTCCTTCCTTCCTTCCTTCCTTCCTTCCTTCCTTCCTTCCTTCCTTCCTTCCAAACATCTGGTTGCGAGCTGGTCCCTTCCCCTACACCCGCCACCCTCCCAAACTTCCCATACACACGCTCTCTCTGCTTCACCCCAACAACCATAGCGCCATCCCTCTCTCCCTCCCTCCATCAATCCATCCATCCATCCATCTCCATCCTACCATCCATCTCCATCCACTCCCTCCCTACCTACCACCCAGCCTCTCCCTGCCTGCCTACATTTCAGCCTCTCCATCCCTGCCTGCCTCCCTCCCAAGCTCTGCCTGCCTACCTTCCTCCCAAGCTCTGCCTGCCTACCTCCCTCCCAAGCTCTGCCTGCCTACCTCCCTCCCAAGCTCTGCCTGCCTACCTTCCTCCCAAGCTCTGCCTGCCTACCTCCCTCCCAAGCTCTGCCTGCCTACCTTCCTCCCAAGCTCTGCCTGCCTCCCTCCCAAGCTCTGCCTGCCTGCCTTCCTCCCAAGCTCTGCCTGCCTACCTTCCTCCCAAGCTCTGCCTGCTTACCTCCCTCCCAAGCTCTGCCTGCCTACCTTCCTCCCAAGCTCTGCCTGCCTCCCTCCCAAGCTCTGCCTGCCTGCCTTCCTCCCAAGCTCTGCCTGCCTACCTCCCTCCCAAGCTCTGCCTGCCTACCTTCCTCCCAAGCTCTGCCTGCCTACCTCCCTCCCAAGCTCTGCCTGCCTACCTTCCTCCCAAGCTCTGCCTGCCTCCCTCCCAAGCTCTGCCTGCCTGCCTTCCTCCCAAGCTCTGCCTGCCTACCTCCCTCCCAAGCTCTGCCTGCCTACCTTCCTCCCAAGCTCTGCCTGCCTACCTCCCTCCCAAGCTCTGCCTGCCTTCCTCCCAAGCTCTGCCTGCCTGCCTTCCTCCCAAGCTCTGCCTGCCTACCTTCCTCCCAAGCTCTGCCTGCCTACCTCCCTCCCAAGCTCTGCCTACCTCCCTCCCAAGCTCTGCCTGCCTGCCTTCCTCCCAAGCTCTGCCTGCCTGCCTTCCTCCCAAGCTCTGCCTGCCTACCTCCCTCCCAAGCTCTGCCTGCCTCCCTCCCAAGCTCTGCCTGCCTGCCTTCCTCCCAAGCTCTGCCTGCCTACCTTCCTCCCAAGCTCTGCCTACCTGCCTTCCTCACAAGCTCTGCCTGCCTACCTCCCTCCCAAGCTCTGCCTGCCTACCTCCCTCCCAAGCTCTGCCTGCCTCCCTCCCAAGCTCTGCCTGCCTGCCTTCCTCCCAAGCTCTGCCTGCCTGCCTTCCTCCCAAGTTCTGCCTGCCTGCCTTCCTCCCAAGCTCTGCCTGCCTTCCTCCCAAGCTCTGCCTGCCTACCTTCCTCCCAAGCTCTGCCTGCCTGCCTTCCTCCCAAGCTCTGCCTACCTTCCTCCCAAGCTCTGCCTGCCTACCTTCCTCCCAAGCTCTGCCTGCCTACCTCCCTCCCAAGCTCTGCCTGCCTCCCTCCCAAGCTCTGCCTGCCTGCCTTCCTCCTTGCCTCTCCCTCCCTGCCTACCACCCAGCCTCTGCCTGCCTGCCTCCCTCCTTGCTGCTCCCTCCATGCCTACCACCCAGCCTCTGCCTGCCTCCCTCCCTCCTTGCTGCTCCCTCCCTGCCTACCACCCAGCCTCTGCCTGCCTGCCTCCCTCCTTGCTGCTCCCTCCATGCCTACCTCCCAGCCTCTGCCTGCCTCCCTCCCTCCTTGCCTCTCCCTCCCTGCCTACCTCCCAGCCTCTCCCTGCCTGTCTACATTTCAGCCTCTCCATCCCTGCCTGTCTACATTTCAGCCTCTCCATCCCTGCCTGCCTGCCCATCAACCCACCAGTCAGCCATCACTGACACAACGAGTGCATTTGGAGCCAACATGGTGCACGGATGTTCCTTGATTGTGCCGGTATGTCCAACAAAGTCACGGAATGAATACTCCAGCTTCATGACAAATCAAAACAATGTGCTGTGAATCTGTGACGTCACAGGATAGAAGGCACAAGAGTGGTGGACCCAGTGGCTGTCTGTATAAAATATATCTTACCTGAACGTTGCTTGAAAAATTACTGACACTTAACTTCGGAAATACCGGAGCTCAGGAAATAACGACCAGGGTACAGCCCCATATAGGCTGTTAAATCGAGTGGATACTGAACTTAGGTTTCAACTCCTTTTTCATGTCGTAGCTCAGTCGATTAAGGCAGCGTCTGGGATGCTCTCGGACGCAGGTTCGAATCCTCATCACGGCCCTTGTGGATTTGTTCATTTGATGCATCACGCAATTGTGATTTCTGTGTGTAATGAAGTAAGGGCGAAGATGGAGAACGGCCTATTGACATAGCTCGAGTGCATGGGGGAATTTGTGTAAAACCCTGGTTGTGCCTCAGAGAGGCTGCAGGATCCAGTAAGTTCAGTAGAACTTCGGTTTCAACTCCTTTTCCATGTCGTAGCTCAGTCGATTAAGGCAGTGTCTAGGATGCTCTCGGACGCAGGTTCGAATTCTCATCACGGCCCTTGTGGATTTGTTCAGGTTCAGTATAACTTCTGGTTTCAATTCTTTTACCATGTCGTTGCTAAGTCGATTAAGGCAGCGTCTGGGATGCTCTTGGACGTAGGTTCAAATCCTTGTCACGGCCCTTGTGGATTTGTTCATTTTATACATCACGCTGTTGTGATTTTTGTGTGTAACTTAAAAATACATTTTATACAGAATGCTACTCATATTTTTCATACACAAAACAATCAGGTATAAATATAAATCATAAATAAAATAAGTGAATATTTAACTGCACTGGGGGGACTTGTTGGCGTATGGGAGACAGTACTAACCTAGTTGTACTCACCTAGTTGTGCTTGCGGGGGTTGAGCTCTGTCTCTTTGGTCCCTCCTCTCAACCGTCAATCAACAGGTGTACAGGTTCCTGAGCCTATTGGGCTCTATCATATCTACACTTGAAAATGTGTATGGAGTCAGTCTCCACCACATCGCTTCCTAATGCATTCCATTTGTCAACCACTCTGACACTAACAAAGTTCTTTCTAATATCTCTGTGGCTCATTTGGGCACTCAGTTTCCACCTGTGTCCCCTAGTGCATGTGCCCCTTTTGTGTTAAACAGCCTGTCTTTATCAACCCTGTCGATTCCCTTGAGAATCTTGAATGTGGTGATCATGTCCCCCTAACTCTTCTGTCTTCCAACGAAGTGAGGTTTAATTCCCGTAGTCTCTCCTCGTAGCTCATACCTCTCAGCTCGGGTACTAGTCTGGTGGCAAACCTTTGAACCTTTTTCAGTTTAGTCTTATGCTTGACTAGATATGGACTCCATGCTGGAGCCGCATACTCCAGGATTGGTCTGACATACGTGGTATATAATGTTCTGAAAGATTCCTTACACAAGTTTCTAAAGGCCGTTCTTATGTTAGCCAACCTGGCATATGCTGCTGATGTTATCCTCTTGATATGAGCTTCAGGGGACAGGTCTGGCGTGATATCAACCCCCAGGTCTTTCTCTCTCTCTGACTCTTGAAGTATTTCATCTCCCAAATGGTACCTTGTATCTGGTCTCCTGCTTCCTACCCCTATCTTCATTGCATTACATTTGCTTGGGTTAAACTCTAACAGCCATTTGTTCGACCATTCCTGCAGCTTGTCCAGATCTTTTTGAAGCCTCAAGCTGTCCTCCTCTGTCTTAATCCTTTTCATAATTTTGGCGTCGTCAGCAAACATTGAGAGGAATGAGTCTATACCCTCTGGGAGATCATTTACGTATATCAGAAACAGGATAGGTCCAAGTACAGAGTCCTGTGGGACTCCACTGGTGACTTCACGCCAGTCTGAGGTCTCGCCCCTCACTGTAACTCTCTGCTTCCTATTGCTTAGGTACTCCCTTATCCACTGGAGCACCCTACCAGTTACTCCTGACTGTTTCTCCAGCTTATGCATCAACCTTTTATGGGGTACTGTGCCAAAGGCTTCCCGACAGTCCAAAAAAATGCTGTCCGCCCACCCTTCTCTTTCTTGCTTAAGAGGAATTATCCGATTTTTCACGTTTGCAGCGATGGAAAGATACGACTGCAGGTGAAATGTATGTGTTTTTGGCACTGTGTATGTTGATGAAACATTGTGTCAAACACGTAATCGATCATTATTGGAGCAAAGACCATACTGTTCCAACACCAATGTTTGGCAAATATATGTCTCGAGACCGATTTGCAATAATCCTCAGGTGTCTTCACTTTGCAAATGATGAAGACAGGAATGATGAAGATAGGCTTTGGAAGGTAAGGCACATACTGAATGAACTTATCGGAAAGTACAGGGATTTCTACGTACCAGCTCAGAAGTTTGTGATTGACGAATCCCTTGTGCTTTTCAAAGGACGTCTTGCCTTCAAGCAGTATATTCCCTCCAAACGCCACCGATTTGGATTGAAATTCTTTGTACTCTGTGACTGTGAAACAGGAATTGTGTTACATATGATAATGTATACGGGTACAAATGTAGACATTCCTGCTAATGACCAACATGGCTTCTCAGGTAGTGTTGTGAAGTCACTGCTTGCACCATATCTGAACAAGGGCCACATATTATACGCAGATAACTGTTATATACCAGTCCTTTGCTAACTAGGTTCTTGCTTGATAATAGAACTGGTGTGTGTGGCACAGTGAAGGCAAAACGAAGGGAAATGCCAGTGTTTCCAGGTGCTATGCAGGTTGGTGATTGCGAGCTCAGAAAAACAGGTAGAATGCTTTCAGTGCGGTGGAAAGACAGGCGTGAAGTGAACATGTTGGCCACCATTTATGCTGGAACAATGCTGGACAGTGGCAAGGTGAACAGAACCACCAGAGAACTAATCTATAAGCCAGATTGTGTCTTGGACTATAACATCAACATGCATTTGGTGGATAAATGTGATATGATGGTGGGGGCAGTAGAGTGTGTATGGAAAACAGTGAAGTGGACCAAGAAAATGTTTTTCCAGCTTGTTGATGTAACAATGCTGAACAGTTACAATATGTATCTTGTCAAAACAGGTGGTAAACGTAATTTCCGTGCATTCAATTTTACTGTAGTAACACAATTACTACAAAAGTTTGGCAAAGTAATTTCTGGTGTACAGAGGCCCATTCAGAACCCGGTATTGCACCATGCTCCAACACCCAGGCTTGCTTTCAGGGATGCCTTTTTGACACACAATCTCAGGTTTTTACCACGAACTGGAAAGCGTGCAGTAGGCCAGCGTGCGTGTGTAGTATGCTGGTCAACAACCAAGAGGGAACAGAAAAGAAAAATGGTGATGACTTGGTGCACAGCGTGTCAGGTCCCTCTGTGCCATGTCCGATGTTTCAACGAGTATCACAGTCTTGATGACTTCTAAATGTCCAAGACTGGTGCCAAAACATGTAAATACAGAATAAGTGAGTGTATATAATGGAAATAAATCATAAGAAATAGTATATTTTATTGTGAAATAAGACATTTTTGTGCAAATACTTGTGACACTAATATGTGGATACAATATACATTGACAACAGTTTTATGTTTATAAATCATCTTGTGAGAACATATTGAACCACACCAGTGAAAAAAATGGGTGTAAAATACGCCATAGATACTGTAAATAATAACGCAAAAATAAATTCGCGGCAACTCTCGCTCCTTCTCCGTTGCGCCTGACTCACCCCGGGCGCACAGCAGTCCAGCGAAGATCAGGCGTGACGTCATCGACGATCTTCTCGGGTCATTTACGTCCACGGTAAGTGTAATTAAATTTTTTTATTATTTTTCCCGTGCTCAGGGAACACAAATAAAGAGATTAAAAAGAAAAAAAAAATTTAGAATTTTTTTTTTTTTTGCGCGTGTGGGTGTTAATTCCATTTGGACCCCGAGCGGTTTGAGGGTTAATGGTATTAGGTAATAATTAGGTATTAACCACTTAACTGCGCCATCTGAGTATTCTCGGATAGTGGGAAACTGTGCCAACCGAGAAAACTCGTTATGATTTTTTTTGTACCCATTCTAAATGTGTGCGCAGTTGGTTGTGTATGAAATGGACTCTTAGGATTTCCAGTGAAAGGCAATCATCTTGGAAAAAATCCCAGAATGCCCTAGGGCTGCTGGCTGGGGTAGTACTGAATGAGTAACCATGAGTGGTTCAAGCGCCTCTGGCTCTCAAACACCTGCCCAACGCGGTGTTGAAAGATAACACTGTCAGTGAAATTCAAACTTTATTGTTTGAAGATCATAAGGGTCATAATATTGGTGAAGCAAGGCGCAGTAAGGACCTAACACAAAGGTCGGATGCAAGTGAAACAGCACCTATGAGGACGATACAGCGAGCGTATCCAGTTGTAGCTCTGAGCACCACCCTTGCCCACGTATGCTATCTCCAATTTATTTAGATGGTACTGTACACAGATGAATCATTTTCTGCGTTCAGTGATGATGCATCTGATACAAGTAGCATAGATGAACAGTGTTAGTGGCTTCCATGGAGGTGTTTTCCATAGATATTTTCAAGAATAGCTGAATTTCTTTTTGACTGACGGACACTTTGAGGCTGGCTGAATCTCTTCCTGTGTGGGACCTTACAAAGCAATCTTTTCACGACTACCTCACAAATGGATCTTTTCCTGTAATCTTTTCAAGACTACCTTACGTTTTACAAGTTTGGCTACATACCACCTACAGGTACTAATGCCAAGGGTGTACATGAGTGCGTTATTTGCAAGCACACAGTACGAAGAAACAGGAAGCGAAAATCTATCTGTACCGCGTGCAACGAGGGCGAAGTTGCGCTGTTTACCATGGACTACTTCGTTGATTATTACTCGCTTCCAAAGTACTGAGTGTATGTAATACAGTGTGTTACTGTGTAAATAGTGTGTGAAACTACATATTGTAATTTTAGTGAATTTTTAACAAGTAATATTGCAACAATAAACATTTATTGTGGACACATTACTGATACATGTATCTCGGTTCCATGGATCACTACGAACGTTGTACTGTATACATATTGTAAAGGACACAAATATGCATCATATACGATAAAAAAACAAATAAAATCACATTGGAAATACATAGAACAAATAATTGAAAATATATTTGTGGCAACTCCTGGTGCTTGAATGGCCCGCGCGACCGTTTCTGGGCATGTCACGCACAGGCGACCAGCCCCTGATGATGTCACAGCGCACCTTGTCCACAACCCAACAGCCAAAGTAAGTGGAATTTGGTATTTATTTTTACATAGACATGTTCAGGGAAGGGAATTTATTTATGAAGACATTTTTTTGGGGAACACTTGATTTCATGCGCACTGGGTTTTAATTTCACAATAAACTTGGCGCAGCACGGTGGTTAAAGGTATTAGGTATTAGGTAATAATTAAGTTTTGGCAACTCCCACCTGACAGCTCAGGCTGAGCTGACCGCCTCTGACGATTACTTTGTCAACGCCTCACTTTTGCCAGACTTCCTTGAACTATTACGGCCAAAATATGTCTCCAACAATTTATTTTTTTTTTTTTCCCGTGATCAGGGAACACAGAATACTTCTATAAGATGAAATATTTTTGGATTTTTTTTTTTGCGTCTGTGGGTGTTGTAAGCCATATATCTTGAGGTTATCTTGAGATGATTTCGGGGTTTTAGTGTCCCCGCGGCCCGGTCCTCGACCAGGCCTCCACGCCTGGCGCTGATATAGCGCTGAGCAGTTTAAGGGTTAAGTAAGAATTACTCGTTCAAGCTGTCACTGAGACCGGGCTTCGGGAGGTGACTGTCATCAACTATAATTCACCAAAGTGTAAACAGTTATTAGGTATTTTGTTGACCAGACCACACAGTAGAAGGTGAAGGGACGACAACGTTTCGGTTCGTCCTGGACCATTCTCCAGTCGATCAACTTGAGAATGGTCCAAGACGGACCGAAACGTCGTCGTCCCTTCTTCTAATGTGTGGTCTGTTCAACATACTTTAGCCACGTTATTGTGACTCATCGCCTGCATTAGGTGTTTTATTTTGCTTAACTATTGTTTTCAGGGAGAAGGGGTTGACGAATGATAAAATGGTGTCAGGGGAGGTAGATGATGTCATTGGTAAGGATTGGTATCAGGGGGCAAGTGGTGTCAGCAGTGGCGGTTTAGGTAAGGGGGCAGGTGAAGTTATTGGTGTCAGAGAAGCCTGGTGGTGTCAATGGTGGAAGTTGTTGTCATGGGAGGCAGATAGGGTCTGTGGTGGAAGGTGTTGTCAGGGGAAGCAGGTGGTGTCAGTAGTGGAAGTTGTTGTCATTACATAAAATATCATAAAGCTCCTTAAGTGTGTGTGCCGAATTTTAAATCTATGTGTTTTCAGCAAGAAATTTTTTTCCATTTTCAACAGAGCCAATAAATGATTGTATGGAAGAAATTGATGAGAACTACTATGCTACGTGTGCTAAAAAAGAAACTGCCGCAAAACACCAGGTACACATTAACGATGCCTCTACATACTTGGCATGCAATCCATCCATCAATACCCAGGTGAGAAGCTGTTAAGTTTAGGTAGTGTTTTTTGTTTGTCATTAATTGGACAGATTTTGTTTAGATAGTGTACAGTATACTTTACTCTTTAGCTGGTGTACAGTATACTTTGCTCTTTAGCTGGTGTACAATATACTTTGCTCTTTAGCTGTTGCTGATATACAGTATACTTTACTCTTGAGCTGGTGTACAGTATACTTTACTGTTGTGCATGTGCTGGGAGACATGTGCGTGTCCACAATCCTCAAAAAATATTTAATATCTTAAGACATTTAATTTTAGAAGGATGAAACATAAGTGATATTTTGAGGTGTAGCACATGTGTTAGGAAAAATCAAATATTGTGATTGACATGGACCCTTGTGTTAAGTAGTCAATAAGTATACCACACACCACATAGGTACCTTGCCTTACCTTTTGATAGTTCAGAGGATCGACAACCCTATGGCTCGGTCTCTGACCAGGACTCCAGGGTGGTTGTCTGGTCAACCAGACTATTGGATGCGGCTCCTCACAGCCAGGTTGAATAGGTATCCTTTGTAGGTGTTTACCGAACACACTCAGTGTTCTCTTAATTTAACACCATGAGAGGCCAGCCAATTATACCCCCTTATGTGTAAAGGTAGTGTGTTGAAGAAAAGTCCTGGGCCTTTGATGTTGATAAAGCTCTCTATGTACCTATTGCATCTCTGCATTTCAGTGGGGCTATTTCACACATCCTGCCATGCCTCCTGGCCTCATGTGGTGTTATTTCTGTGGTTGACTGATTTGGAACCAGTCCTTCTAATATTTTCCAAGTGTAAATTATTATATATACAGTGGAACCTCGGGAAACAAAATCTCTCTCTATAAATTTTTTGGGTTACAAGCTCAATTTCTTCGTAAAATTCAAATCGGTTTACGAGCGTTGCGAGTTTGTTGATACAGGTATTGGACGACCGAGTGTGTGCTTCCTGGGGGCACGGGCGACAGTGCTTCAGTTTACCAGTGCCTCCTGCCTAGTGATGATCACACTTAAATTCTTTGTAAAGAATTTTATTGTTTTTCAGCTTTTTTGGTTTCTAAACATAAGAACATAAGAAGAACATAAGAACAAAGGTAACTGCAGAAGGCCTATTGGCCCATACGAGGCAGCTCCTATTCTATAACCACCCAATCCCACTCATATACTTGTCCAACCCGTGCTTGAAACAATCGAGGGACCCCACCTCCACAATGTTACGCGGCAATTGGTTCCACAAATCAACAACCCTGTTACTGAACCAGTATTTACCCAAGTCTTTCCTAAATCTAAACTTATCCAATTTATATCCATTGTTTCGTGTTCTGTCCTGTGTTGATACTTTTAATACCCTATTAATATCCCCCCGGTTATGTCCATTTATCCACTTGTAAACCTCTATCATGTCACCCCTAACTCTTCGCCTTTCCAGTGAATGCAACTTAAGCTTTGTTAATCTTTCTTCATATGAAAGATTTCTAATTTGGGGAATTAACTTAGTCATCCTACGCTGGACACGTTCAAGTGAATTTATATCCATTCTATAATATGGCGACCAAAACTGAACTGCATAATCTAAATGGGGCCTAACTAGAGCAAGATATAGCTTGAGAACCACACCAGGTGTCTTGTTACTAACGCTGCGATTAATAAATCCAAGTGTCCGATTTGCCTTATTACGAACATTTATGCATTGATCCTTTTGTTTTAAATTCTTACTAATCATAACTCCCAGATCCCTTTCGCAATCCGACTTTGCAATCACAACACCATCTAGCTCGTATCTTGTAACTCTATCATCATTACCTAACCTCAGAACTTTACATTTATCAGCATTAAACTGCATCTGCCAATCCTTTGACCATTTCAAAACCCTATCTAGATCAACTTGAAGTGATAGTGAGTCCTCCTCCGAATTAATTTCCCTACCGATTTTCGTATCATCGGCAAATTTGCAAATGTTGCTACTCAAACCTGAATCTAAATCATTTATATATATTTTAAACAACAGAGGTCCCAGGACAGAGCCTTGAGGCACTCCACTTACAACATTTTCCCACTCTGACTTGATTCCATTTATACTAACTCTCTGTTTCCTTTGGTATAGCCATGCCCTAATCCAGCTTAATATAGCACCCCCAATACCATGAGACTCTATTTTTTTAATCAGTCTTTCATGTGGCACTGTATCAAAAGCTTTGCTAAAGTCAAGGTATACAACATCGCAATCCTTACCACTATCAACTGCCTCAACAATGCTAGAATAAAAAGATAACAAATTTGTTAAACATGAACGGCCATTTATAAAACCATGTTGCGACTCAATTATTAATTTATGTTTTTCAAGATGAAGACGAATTTTATTTGCTATTATAGATTCGAGTAACTTTCCCACAATAGACGTTAGGCTAATTGGTCGATAGTTAGACGCAAGTGATCTATCTCCTTTCTTAAAAACTGGTATCACGTTAGCAACTTTCCAAAACTCTGGCACTCTGCCTGACTCTATTGATTTATTAAATATGGTTGACAGTGGGTCACAAAGCTCCTCTTTGCATTCTTTAAGCACCCTAGCAAACACTTCATCCGGCCCTGGGGATTTGTTTGGTTTGAGTTTTACTATTTGTTTAAGAACATCCTCCCTGGTAACTGCTAAACTCGTCAACCTGTCCTCGTCCCCACCCACATAGACTTGTTCGGCTGAAGGCATATTGTTAAGTTCCTCTTTAGTAAATACAGATACAAAATATTTATTAAAAATACTACTCATCACTTCATCACTATCTGTTATTTGACCTGTCTCAGTTTTTAGTGGACCTATCCTTTCCCTAGTCTTAGTACGATATAACTGAAAAAACCCTTTAGGATTTGTCTTTGCTTGCCCTGCTATGCGAACTTCATAGTTTCTTTTTGCTTTCCTTATCTCTTTTTTAACATTTCTAACCAGTTGTACGAATTCCTGTTCTAAAGTGACCTCCCCATTTTTAATCCTTTTGTACCAAGCTCTCTTTTTACCTATAAGGTTCTTCAAATTCTTTGTTATCCACTTTGGGTCATTAGTATTCGATCTATTCAATTTGTATGGTATACTACGTTCCTGTGCTTTGTTTAGAATATTCTTAAATAAGTTATATATTGAATCCACATCGAAATCCCCATTTAAGTCACCTATCGCTGGGTTCATGTCTCGCTCCAAGACCGGCCCCCACCCCATACCCAAGACTTTCCAATCAATTTGACCCAAAAAATTTCTTAGGCTATTAAAATCAGCTTTTCGAAAATCTGGCACTTTAACAGAATTTTCTCCTACTGGTCTATTCCATTCTATGCTAAATCTGATTTCTTTGTGATCACTGCTCCCTAGCTCACTCCCTATTTCGATGTCATTAATTTGCGTTTCCCTGTTAGTTAACACTAAATCTAAAATATTATTTTCCCGTGTTGGTTCCTTAATGTGTTGCGTAAGAAAGCAATCGTCAATTAATTCTAGAAAATCTTCTGCTTCACTATTCCCTGTTTTGTTCAACCAGTTTATTCCGCTAAAATTAAAGTCACCCATGACATAAATACTGTTAGATCTAGATGCTCTAGATATTTCATCCCATAGATGCTTTGCTTCCATTCTGTCTAAATTTGGTGGCCTATATATTACTCCTATTATAATATTATTAGCTTTTTCGTTTAATTCAATCCAAATAGTTTCTGTGTGTGGCTCTGTTTTGATTCCCTCTTTGAGACTACATTTCAAATTGTCCCTAACATATATGGCTACTCCACCTCCTCGTCTAATATATCTATCTGTGTGAAATAGTTTAAATCCATATATTTGATATTCAGCTAATAGTTCTCTATTTTCTACATTCATCCACGTTTCGGTAAGTGCAATAATATCTATTTTTTCTGTGCAGACAAGAGCATTTAATTCGTTAATTTTATTTCTTAGACTTCTACTGTTAGTGTAATATACCCTAAGTGAATTGTTATTTTGCGGACCTTCTCTTTCCCTGATCGTTTTGCCAATTCCTTTCTCCCACAAACACATACTTTTATTACCTCCTTCCTCCAAATCAATTCCCATACCTCTATCTACTAACAGTTTAAACCCAAACAAACACCTCTAACCACTACTTCTAGCGAGTTCGCAACAGCAACAACCCCAGCTCTCGATAGATGCACCCCATCACGAGCATACATTTCATTTCTTCCATAGAAGTGTTCCCAGTTGTCTATGAAAGATATTGCATTTGATTTGCAATATCTTTCCAGCCGGCAATTGACACCAAGTGCCCTCGATATCCATTCATTTCCCACTCCCTTTCTTGGAAGAATGCCACATATGATCGGGATTCCTCCCTTGCTCCTAACTAACTCTATGGCTGTTTTATACCTCTGAATCAGTTCCTCACTCCTGACTCGACCAACATCATTTCCTCCCACGCTAATGCAAATAATGGGATTGTTCCCATTACCAGCCATAATATCATTCATGTTGTTTATAATATCACCAATGCCAGCTCCGGGATAGCAAACCCTTAACCTGTTCCCCCTATCTCTAGCACAAAACGTTCTATCCAAATACCTTATCTGGGAATCTCCCACAACTAATGTTTGCTTAGGTACTTCCTTTACTTTCTGAGGGGCCTGCGCTTCCTTTCTCTTCGTTGCTTTCCCTTTTGCGCGATCCACAGTCTCTCCACAGCACTCGTCCTCCAAAACGTCAAATGAATTTGAAGTTGCTATGGCGTTTGAAGGCGGCTTTATCAAAGTCTTCTTAAGGCCCCTGTCTTTCGCAACTCTCCAAGACGAGGTCCCTTTACTGCTGGTCTCCTCCTTCGTTACTTCTCGTTGTTTTTTAAGCTGACGCACCTCCTCCCGCAGAGAGTCCAACTCTGTCCTCAGGGCTCCCACTAGAGTCACCAGGTCCTTCACTACAACTTCCATATTGCTATGATAATATAACAACACTCAGGAGCTCCGGTTAACACAACCTCACACTGTGAGGTTGAGGCTACACACTTACACATAAAAGTAATTATTTTATATCATACCATGGGTCCGAAGACAGTCAGTGGTAAAGGTCAACCTAAGAAAATGGTTGTGAGTAGAGGCAGAAGAGGATGTCCCTTCCTCATTAAGAAAATGTGTGAAGTATGGGAAGAACTGCAAAGTTTTGCTGAAAAGACTCACCCAGATAAAGCTGTAGCAGGCCGTTGTATTAACCTTTTTAATGACAATGTGATGTTTCATTACAGACAAGTAATAAGACGTAGGGAAAAACATGTCTCTCTGGAAAGGTTCTTGGTGCAAAAAAACAAGCAGTAAGCAACAACAAGGTCCTAGTGGTACCTGCTTGATACCTGCTTGATGGGGTTCTGGGAGTTCTTCTACTCCCCCAAACCCGGCCTGAAGGGCCAGGCTTGAGTTGTGAGAGTTTGGTCCTTATGCAGGCAAAACATAGGAGAGAGAGTACCCCAGTGAAATCATCACTGTCTGATGTTACATTGGAAGGGGACTCCCCTTCCAAACATTAACACCTCTCCTCCTCCTCACCCTCTTCCATACACCAACAAGGGAAGGGAATTATCAGGGGAAAGTGTCAAGCCATTTTGACTATATTGCAATGGGAAGGGATCAAGATAAGGATATAGGATGGGACGAGGGAAAGGAATGGTGCCCAACTGCTTGTACGGTCAGGGATTGAATGCCGACCTGCATGAAGCGAGACCGTCGCTCTACCATCCAGCCCAAGTGATTGGAGTCATCAATAAAGGTAAGGCTATAACTTGTACATAATACATGTATAGTACAAAATATTTGTGTACAAAATATCCACTCCAATTATCGACCTTTAATTTACTGTTCTGCCGGTAAATTAGGTTTTTGAGACTGGTATCTGGAGTCTCAAATACCCGTCTGGTAGTCGATATAACTGTAGGTAGGTACTGTATTGGGGTTCTTTTGGCATCGGCGTGCCCTCACATGTCAAGCGGCCACCGACATCGATCATCCAGAGTCGTAAATTAAATTTTAACTTTTCTGGGAGAATCCCCGTCAGCTCCTCGGAGCTATCTAGGCTGATGTGTAATTATTAGCTTTCTGGCATCAAAGTGCATAGAATTCTTGTCTACCGGGGATCACGAGCCAGAACCTGGCCCCCTTCAGAGAGGCACAAGGAGCAGTGGCCTGTAGAAACCCCCGTGTGGTTGGAAGCAGTTTATGTCTGCCATTGACCGGGTCTGGCACCCACAAAAATAAGCGCCCCAAAACAAACCCCTATTCTGGTGAAAATATTGCTATCGAAAGTCGAACGAGTGGACAGAACTCCCCAAATGAAAACTAGCAAACTAGTATGACATCATCATGTCGCCACACCACCATCTGTGCAACCCCCCCATCCTCCCCGGGAGTGGGAAGGAGGAGCCCCAGACCCCCGCAACAGCGATCCAACTGGCAGTTCTTGGCTGATGTGATACGGGTTGGCTGGGTTCCGTTCGCTCCGGTTTTTAGTTACTGTGCCTTGTGGCGTGGTCTGTCTCTACAGGTGGTGTGTGAGCCAGGAGTAATATCCTATGGTATTCGAGCTGCATGTGCCTAGGATTTCCTTCCCCTAGGTGCCCAGTAAGTACTGCCCTTGGGGCTTGGGGCCACCTTCCACAAGTCACCTTGAGATTTACCTCCGCTGTGTCTTTTACTGCTCGGTACTTGGCCACCCTTGGAATCAGCTGGGGTCTTGTTGCCCTTGTTTGCCTTTGGGTAGAGGGTAGTTCTTGTCACTGGTAAAGGTGCAGGGTACTGCACAGCTAGTTTTCACCTATTATAGTGGCTGGCTCTGTTCCTCCTGGGTACATTGTCAGCTTGTGAGATTTTTCGTTTTTGTTTTTTTGCCCCCCTGTTTCTTTTAGGGTCCTTTTCTTATATATATAGGTGTTTTGGTGGTACCCCCTGCTTGGCCCCCATGAGTAGACATGTCCAGGGGGTTCAGCTTTAGAAGTTTGCTTAGTAGTTTTGGGTGCTGGTTCTTAGTACCCTACCTGGGCTTCCCTTATAGTGTTACCAAGGCTAAGGGGTTCTGGGAAACCCCACGGGGGCTCTGTGGTCCAATTGATGTGACTATTGAATCACCCCACGCTTCGTGCGAGGTTGATGGTTGCTCTGTCCCCTTGTCTTAGGGTGACATTCACCAGTTATGCCTCTGCCATGCTGCCTATAGAGGTCGGTGGTTCTTTTGACCCGGAGTCATGCGACATTGTTGTGGGTGTGTGCTCCAGTTCACCCTTGTTACTGATCCTGCTCTAAGGGTGCAGGTAGCAGCTGAGTTGCATGCTAGGTTCTGGTTGCTGCAACGCGATGGGTTGATTGCTTTCCCGGATGCCCCGAGACTGCCCCATTTTGGTTTTAGGGACCCGTCCTTGGGAGTTGGAAGTTGCTTCACCTTTGATGCCTTCTGCCCTTCCTTCCCTCTTCTGTTATGCATCCGTTCTCCCCCCTTCCCTCCCTGGCTTCTGGCTCTGACCCTTCTGCGGGTTTGGAGGAGGGGCAGGGGTCTAGCTGGGGGTTGAGACTCGGTTGGTTTTAGGATGTCCCCCTTTTGGGGTGTCGGCGGAGGCATTCGAGCCTTTTCCTCCTGCCAATGTGTATGGGTCAGACAAAACTAGACCAGTTTGTCCAGGTCGTTCTGTAGTCTCCGTCTATCTTCATCTGTCTTGATTCTTCTCATAACTTTTGCATCATCAGCAAACATCGAGAGGAATGAGTCTATACCTTCTGGAAGATCGTTTACTTATATTAAAAACAGGATGGGTCCAAGTACAGAGTCCTGTAGGACTTTGCTGGTGACATCTTGCCACTCTGATATCTCCCCCACCCCCCTTCACAGTTACTCACTGTTTCCTGTTGCTTAGATACTCCCTTATCCACTGGAACACCTTATCTTTTACTCCTGCCTTTTGCTTCAACTATTGTAACAGCCTTCTATGGGGTACTGTGTCAAAGGCTTTCTGACAGTCAAGGGTTAAGATATGGGCACCATACAACCGCTGCATATTCCAGGTTAGGTCTAACAAAAGTTGTAAACAATTTCTCTAGTATTTCATCCTTGTATTTAAAAGCAATTCTGAAGTTAGAAAGTGTAGCATAGGCTCCTCGCACAATATTCTTAATGTGGTCCTCAGGTGACAGTTTTCTATCTAGAACCACCCCTAGATCCCTTTCTTTGTCAGAATTCTTTAAAGATTTCTCACATAATTTACAGGTTGTGGGGGTCTATGTTCTCCAATTCCACATTCCTTAACGTGGTATTTATTCACATTAAATTCCATTTGCCAAGTGTTGCTCAATATACTTATTTTGTCCAGGTCGTCATGAAGGGCAAGACAATTATCTAGGTTTCTTATCTTCCCTATTATCTTAGCATCATCAGCAAACATGTTCATATAATTCTGTATTCCCACTCGTAGATCGTTTATGTAGACATTGAACATTACCGGTGCAAGAACTGAACCCTGTGGTACTCCACTTGTGACATTCCTCCAATCCGATACGGGAAAATACTGGAGGGTCAGGTCCCAAATCTACACAGTAAAATAACAACGTACTGGAGTGAACGATATGGAAGAAAATGCAAGATTGAACCAGTGAAGAGCAGAGGTGCCATAGGCACAATCAGAGAGCACTGTATAAACATCAGGGGTCCGCGGTTGTTCAACGTCCTCCCAGCGAGCATAAGAAATATTGCCGGAACAACCGTGGACATCTTCAAGAGAAAACTGGACGGTTTTCTAAGAGAAGTTCCGGATCAGCCGGGCTGTGGTGGGTACGTGGCCCTGCGGGCCGCTCCAAGCAACAGCCTGGTGGACCAAACTCTCACAAGTCGAGCCTGGCCTCGGGCCGGGCTTGGGGAGTAGAAGAACTCCCAGAACCCCATCAACCAGGTATCAACCAGATACCTTACCTCTGATTACGGCCCTCATTTTTCTATCAGTTAGGAAATTTTTCATCCGGGTAAGGAAGCTTACCTGTCACCCCTCCAATATGTCCCAGTTTCCAATATGTCCCAGTATTCGGAGGTGGACTCACTATCACTTCAAGTTGATCTAGATAGGGTTTTGAAATGGTCAAAGGATTGGCAGATGCAGTTTAATGCTGATAAATGTAAAGTTCTGAGGTTAGGTAATGATGATAGAGTTACAAGATACGAGCTGGATGGTGTTGTGATTGCGAAGTCGGATTGCGAAAGGGATCTGGGAGTTATGATTAGTAAGAATTTAAAACAAAAGGATCAATGCATAAATGTTCGTAATAAGGCAAATCGGACACTTGGATTTATTAATCGCAGCGTTAGTAACAAGACACCTGGTGTGGTTCTCAAGCTATATCTTGCTCTAGTTAGGCCCCATTTAGATTATGCAGTTCAGTTTTGGTCGCCATATTATAGAATGGATATAAATTCACTTGAACGTGTCCAGCGTAGGATGACTAAGTTAATTCCCCAAATTAGAAATCTTTCATATGAAGAAAGATTAACAAAGCTTAAGTTGCATTCACTGGAAAGGCGAAGAGTTAGGGGTGACATGATAGAGGTTTACAAGTGGATGAATGGACATAACCGGGGGGATATTAATAGGGTATTAAAAGTATCAACACAGGACAGAACACGAAACAATGGGTATAAATTGGATAAGTTTAGATTTAGGAAAGACTTGGGTAAATACTGGTTCAGTAACAGGGTTGTTGATTTGTGGAACCAATTGCCGCGTAACATTGTGGAGGTGGGGTCCCTCGATTGTTTCAAGCATGGGTTGGACAAGTATATGAGTGGGATTGGGTGGTTATAGAATAGGAGCTGCCTCGTATGGGCCAATAGGCCTTCTGCAGTTACCTTTGTTCTTATGTTCTTATGTTATGTTCTTCCAGAACAACCGCTTATGGGGAACTCTGTCGAAAGCCATTTTTAGGTCCAGATAGATGCAGTCAACCCAACCATCTCTTTCCTATAAAATCTCTGTGGCTCGATCATAAAAACTGAGAACATAAGAACATAAGAACAAAGGCAACTACAGAAAACCTATTAGCCCATACGAGGCAGCTCCTATCTATAACCACCCAATCCTACTCATATACTTGTCCAACCCGCGCTTGAAACAATCGAGGGACCCCACCTCCACCACGTTACGCGGTAATTGGTTCCACAAATCAACAACCCTGTTACCGAACCAGTATTTACCCAAGTCTTTCCTAAATCTAAACTTATCCAATTTATACCCATTGTTTCGTGTTCTGTCTTGTGTTGATACTTTTAATACCCTATTAATATCCCCTTTGTTATGTCCATTCACCCACTTGTAAACCTCTATCATGTCACCCCTAACTCTTCGCCTTTCCAGTGAATGCAACTTAAGCTTTGTTAATCTTTCTTCATATGAAAGATTTCTAATTTGGGGAATTAACTTAGTCATCCTACGCTGGACACGTTCAAGTAAATTTATATCCATTCTATAATATGGCGACCAGAACTGAACTGCATAATCTAAATGGGGCCTAACTAGAGCAAGATATAGCTTGAGAACCACACCAGGTGTCTTGTTACTAACGCTGCCATTAATAAATCCCAGTGTCCTATTCGCCTTATTATGAACATTCATGCATTGATCCTTTTGTTTTAAATTCTTACTAATCATAACTCCCAGATCCCTTTCGCAATCCGACTTCGCAATCTCAATACCATCTAGCTCGTATCTTGTAACTCTATCATCATTACCTAGCCTCAAAACTTTACATTTATTAGCATTAAACTGCATCTGCCAGTCTTTTGACCATTTTAAAACCCTATTTAGATCAACTTGAAGTGATAGCGAGTCTTCTTTCGTGTTAATTTCCCTTCCGATTTTTGTATCATCTGCAAATTTGCAGATGTTGCTACTCAAACCTGAATCTAAATCATTTATATATATTATATTCAACAGAGATCTTACACAGAATCTTCCAAATAGACAATTTGGAAAGGGAAATTAATTTGGAGGAGGACTCACTATCACTTCAAGTTGATCTAGATAGGGTTTTGAAATGGTCAAAGGATTAGCAGATGCAGTTTAATGCTAATAAATGTAAAGTTCTGAGGTTAGGTAATGATGATAGAGTTACAAGATACGAGCTAGATGGTGTTGAGATTGCGAAGTCGGATTGCGAAAGGGATCTGGAAGTTATGATTAGTAAGAATTTAAAACAAAAGGATCAATGCATAAATGTTCGTAATAAGGTAAATCGGACACTTGGATTTATTAATCGCAGCGTTAGTAACAAGACACCTGGTGTGGTTCTCAAGCTATATCTTGCTCTAGTTAGGCCCCATTTAGATTATGCAGTTCAGTTTTGGTCGCCATATTATAGAATGGATATAAATTCACTTGAACGTGTCCAGTGTAGGATGACTAAGCTAATTCCCCAAATTAGAAATCTTTCATATGAAGAAAGATTATCAAAGCTTAAGTTGCATTCACTGGAAAGGCGAAGAGTTAGGGGTGACATGATAGAGGTTTACAAGTAGGTGAATGGACATAACAAAGGGGATATTAATAGGGTATTAAAAGTATCAACACACGACAGAACACGAAACAATGGGTATAAATTGGATAAGTTTAGATTTAGGAAAGACTTGGGTAAATACTGGTTCAGTAACAGGGTTGTTGATTTGTGGAACCAATTGCCGCGTAACATTGTGGAGGTGGGGTCCCTCGATTGTTTCAAGCATGGGATGGACAAGTATATGAGTGGGATTGGGTGGTTATAAATAGGAGCTGCCTCGTATGGGCCAATTGGCCTTCTGCAGTTGCCTTTGTTCTTATGTTCTTATGTAGACCACCATACTGTCTGTCTGATATTATATCGTTTTTCTCCAGGTGTTCTACCCATTTAGTTTTAATTATTTTTTCCAATATTTTGACTATTACACTTGTCAATGATATTACATTACATTACATAATATAATGTAATATAATTATATTACATTATATTATGTAATTATATTACATACATTACAGGTCTCTAATTAAGGGGTCTTCCCTGCTTTCACTTTTGTAGATTGGAATTATGTTAGTCTTTTTCCACACATCAGCTACAACTGCTATAAACAGGAATGCCTGAAAAATCAGTTGAAGTGGAATGCTGAGCTCAGGTGCACATTCTCTCAGAACTCATGGTGAAACTTCATCTGGACCAACTGCTTTGTTCTTACTTAGCTCCTTGAGCATTTTTTCCACTTCGTCCCTAGCCCTTTAACTGCGCAACGCGCCTGCAGGCCCAGGCTTCGGGTGCGCAATGCGCCTCCGGGTGTTTTTATTTTTCACGTTCCATTCAAAACTCCCGCGGATACATGGGGTTCACATCAGCTTCCTCAGGGCTCTTGTAAACAGATGCCATCTTTAAAAAAAATCATGGTCCACATTGCCAGGTGTCAGAGCCTTAGTAGTGAGTGAGCAACCAAGGCTGGCGCTCGCAGCATGAGCGCACAGCTCTGCTGTTCAGCATGTGACCACAGCATCGCCTAATAATGTAAAAATATATATATAACCTGTATTATTTAGCCATGATAGTACAGTATTATAGAAGAGCCTGAGTGGGATAATGACTCGGTACAATGTTCAAATATCAGTGATTCAATGCTGTTCACGATGTTCACAGCGCTAGCCACAGCACCACAGCATTATTTCGTCCATCTAGGAATCTTCAAACGACTTCTTAGGTTCTTTTTCAAAATAAACTTGTGGTCAATTATTCATTTACAGAAATTAGTGACCAGGATTGTGGTTATAATTAGCATTGTGCGTAGTATTGTGGAAGGAGGAATTTTGGTGAGGGAGGGAGGAAGGGAGAGAATTGAGGTAGTCTCACTGTGTGGCAGCCACTCTTGTTTTGCTCACCATACTAACTTCTTGGTTCGCTATGGGGAACACACATGTACATGGGTATATACAGTGTGTGCGTATATATAGTGTAATAACAGCAACAGGAGTATGTTGAGAGGAGCTAAGAACATAAGAACAAAAGTAACTGCAGAAGGCCTATTGGTCCATACGAGGCAGCTGCTATTGGCCCATACGAGGCAGCTCCTATTGGCCCATACGAGGCAGCTCCTATTGGCCCATACGAGGCAGCTCCTATTAGCCCATACGAGACAGCTCCTATTGGCCCATACGAGCTATTTTGGTGAGGGAGGTGATGTCGTAATTGTAGCGTCGCTTGCTGTCTGCTGTGTGATTTCTCATGCAGTGTATGGTGGCCACTGTACTGTTTGGACACAATACCAGCTTACTTACATAGTTCTGGTAAATAAAACGTGTAGATAAGTATATATAACATGTGTAAATAGTGTAATAAAAACAATAACAGTATGGTTGGAGGAGCAATGTTGGCGAATACAATATTGGAGAAGTGAGGGAGGGCTGGCTGGGTGTGACAGCTCACACTCGCGGTGTTCTGAATGTGTTGATGGTGAATGTATACAGTGTATGACAGTGTATAGTCTGGAAATAGATTGTATATATACATAAATTAGCATGATACATAGTAAATATGTGCAGCATATGTGTACACAAGTGTCATGCACGTAACAGTGTCTTCAGACAGTACGGATGTTTTACTGCCATAATATGGTGTACGTGTTTATTATACATAGGATTAGCGCATAAAAACAAATAAAATGTATTTGGAACTGTGAGCAAAAAATGAGCAAAAATATATTCGCGGCAACTCGCGCACCCCGCCCCGGGCACCCCACCGGCCCCGGGAGCTTAAGGCAGGGGCGCACGGGGAATGATGACGTCACATGCCACCTTACGGACCCCATAGCAGCCAAAGTAAGTACAATGTCGAAATTCCGTTGCTATACCCATATACGTGGAGGGGGTTTTTGACACTTTCAGAACTAAAAAAAAAAAAATTCCCGAGAATTTATTTCTTGTGCACTGGAGGGGTGTCATATTTATAGGCCGCGCAGTTAAAGGGCTAGACACCTCTATGTGCTCTATGTTGTTCTCTGGAATTCTTATTTAGTCTGGTTCCCTGAAGATTTCATTTTGTACAAACACACTTTAGAACTTTTCGTTTAATGTTTCACACATTTCCTTTTCCTTTTCTATGAATCTATTCCCCATTTTCAACCTCTGAATATTATCATTTACCTGCAATTTGTTGTTTATGAATTTATAAAATGGACCTGGTTCTGTTTTACATTTGTCTGCAATTCCTTTTTCAAAATTTCTTTCTGCCTCTCTCCTCACTGTCGTGTAGTTGTTTCTCGCATCTTTGTATCGCTCTTATGTTTGGGGGGTTTAGCCTCTTCGTGTATTGATTCCATTTTCGTGTCTTTTGGTCTCTGGCTCTCTCGCAATTTCTGTTGAACCAATCCTGTTTCCTAGTTCTGCATCTCTGTTTTGGTATAAATTTTTTTGTGCCTTTATCATATATCTCACAAAACTTGACATACATCTCATTCACTTCCTTCCCTAGCAACAAGTCTGTCCAATTATGCTCACTAAAAAAAATTCTAAAGTCGCTATAATGTCCTCTCCTGAAGTCAGGTTTTTCAACTGCTTCAATCTCCTTATTTTCTTCAAGATTATAATGCATTGCATACTTTATTCCCAAAATGACATGGTCACTTTTACCCAAGGGAGGAAAGTACTGAATGTCAAATATCTCTTCCTCCTTCGTGGTAAATATCAAATCTAGCATGGAGGGAACGTCCCCTTCCCTCATCCTCGTAGCTTGTTTAACATGTTGATACAAGAATGTTTCCAGGATGAGGTCTACAAATCTACAGGTCCAAAAATCTTCTGTTTTAGCTTCATATGCTTCCCAGTGTATGGATTTCAAGTTGAAGTCGCCAACTATCAACAGTCGTGATCTATCGTTATCCGCTCTCGCTATAATCTCTCTCTGAGGACTGTACCTCAGGGTACAGTCCTTGCACCGCTGCTTTTCCTT
This sequence comes from Procambarus clarkii, assembly GCF_040958095.1. Classification (NCBI taxonomy): domain Eukaryota; kingdom Metazoa; phylum Arthropoda; class Malacostraca; order Decapoda; family Cambaridae; genus Procambarus; species Procambarus clarkii. The sequence goes on from NC_091226.1 coordinate 9,868,191, forward strand.
ATTCTCATATCAGATATAGAGAAAAATACAAGTCACAGCTTCGTATCATCTTTTGCCGATGACACAAAAATCAGTATGAAAATTACCTCGGCTAAGGACATTGAAAAACTTCAAGCTGATATTAATAAAGTTTTCGACTGGGCATCAGAAAATAACATGATGTTTAACTGATAAATTCCAGGTACTCAGGTACGGTAAAAATGAGGACCTTAAATATAATACAAAGTACAAAACACAATCAAATGTACCCATAGTAGGAAAACAGCATGTAAAAGATTTGGGAATAATAATGTCTGACGACCTAACGTTTAAGGAGCATAACCAAGCAAATATTGCGACAGCCAGAAAAATGATAGGATGGATTACGAGAACTTTCAAATCCAGGGATTCCATCACAATGGTTGTACTCTTCAAGTCACTTGTGTTGTCCCGTCTTGAGTACTGCTCAGTACTCACTTCCCCCTTCAGAGCAGGAGAGATTGCTGAAATAGAGGGAATACAGAGAACATATACGGCACGCATAGACGCAATAAAGCACCTAAATTATTGGGATCGTCTCAAAGCCCTCCAAATGTACTCACTAGAAAGAAGACGAGAGAGATATCAAATCATATACACCTGGAAGATACTGGAGGGCCAATTACCAAATCTACACAGTAAAATAACAACGTACTGGAGTAAACGATATGGAAGAAAATGTAGAATAGAACCAGTGAAGAGCAGAGGTGCCATAGGCACAATCAGAGAACACTGTATAAACATCAGAGGTCCGCGGTTGTTCAACGTCCTCCCAGCAAGCATAAGAAATATTGCCGAAACAACCGTGGACATTTTCAAGAGGAAACTAGATTTATTCCTCCAAGGAGTGCCGGACCAACCGGGCTGTGGTGGGTATGTGGGCCTGCGGGCCGCTCCAAGCAACAGCCTGGTGGACCAAACTCTCACAAGTCAAGCCTGGCCTCGGGCCGGGCTTGGGGAGTAGAAGAACTCCCAGAACCCCATCAACCAGGTATCAACCAGGTATCTCTCATTAATGTTATAAGACCTTCTCGTTTACTATCTAGCTCTTCTTTTGACCATATGTTACTTTGCGGTGGACTATATGCATCTATGATCATTAGTTTATCATCCTCATGGCAGATCTCTAGTGCTATTATGTAAACTTCTTGTGGATTGGCAGTCATTATTTCGTTCACCTTTAGGTGTTCTTTCACCAGCACAGCAACGCCACCGCCTTTCCTAATTTTTCTGTTCCGTCTCCAAATTGAGTAGCCCCTTGGGAATATGACCTCATTTAAAATAACATCTTCAAGTTTTGGTTCCGTGAGTGCAACAATGTCTGCAGTTGTATTATATCACTTAACTCCAGTATCTTCTATCTCACTCCATCTATGTTGGTGTATGCAATTCTCAGGAACTTGTCCCCCCCCCCCCTTATTCTTCACTCCCCCCTCTCTCTAACGATTTTGTTGGTTTGCCTTTATGTACCACTATTATTATGTATGTGGGTGGGCAATCTGACAGGTGGGTGATCAGGTGGCTGGGTGGGTTATGAGACAAGTGGGTGGGCGAGCAGGCAGGTGGGTGAACAGGTGGCTGGGTGGGTGGACTATCAGGCAGGTGGGTGAACAGGTGGCTGGGTGGGTGGGCTATCAGGAAGGTGGGTGAACAGGGGGTTTGGCAGGTGGGCATGCAGGCAGGCAGGTGGACGAGCAGGGAGGTGGATGAACAGGTGGGTGGGTTGGCAGGTGGGCAAAACTGGACGGAGACAGATCACACGTCCTTCCTGGGTCACCCCCCCCCCTCATGCCAGCCTTTCCATCTCCCCTCCACGTGTGTCGACACGGGGAAGCGCTGTACGATGACTTTTAACATATGCGCCTTATGTTCTGTTAAATCCCGTTTTATTTTCTTGTAAATATTTAATAAATAGCAAACCAAATACTGTACTGTACTGTTCAACTATTATAGTGTGTTATTTAATTTCGTAACTAGCTCTCCACAGCAATAAGAAAACAATATAATTCTTGCAACACATCCAATGCCACTTTCCTTGGTAGGCTTAAGCAAGTCACATCTGTTACCCAACACACTCAACACTTCTTCCTTCCTCCTTCCCTTCTCTTCCTGACCGACTCCCTCCCTCCCTCCTTCCCTTCTCTTCCTGACCGACTCCCTCCCTCCCTCCTTCCCTTCTCTTCCTGACCGACTCCCTCCCTCCTTCCCTTCCCTTCCCTTCCCTTCCCTTCCTGATCGACTCCCTCCCTTCCTGATCGACTCCCTCCCTCCTTCCCTTCCCTTCCTGATCGACTCCCTCCTTCCCTTCACTTCTTGACCGACTCCCTCCTTCCTTCCCTTAACTTCTTGACCGACTCCTTCCCTCCCTCCTTCCCTTCTCTTCCTGACCGACTCCCTCCTTCCTTCCCTTCTCTTCCTGACCGACTCCTTCCCTTCTCTTCCTGACCGACTCCTTCCCTCCTTCCCTTCTCTTCCTGACCGACTCCCTCCTCCTTCCCTTCTCTTCCTGACCGACTCCCTCCCTCCTTCCCTTCTCTTCCTGACCGATTCCCTCCCTCCTTCCCTTCTCTTCCTGACCAACTCCCTCCCTCCTTCCCTTCTCTTCCTGACCGACTCCCTCCCTCCTTCCCTTCTCTTTCTGACCGACTCCCTCCCTCCTTCTCTTCCTGACCGTCTCCCTCCCTCCTTCCCTTCTCTTCCTGACCGACTCCCTCCCTTCTTCCCTTCCTGATCGACTCCCTTTCTCCTTTCCTTAGGGAGGGCATTATGGACAGTTGAACTGTGACCTATAAGCAGTGTGTGTATGGGTTGTGGGGCGGGTGGGGGGAAGGTGTGTTGGTGGTGGGGGAGGGACGGGCTCACTCAAACCCTACACTCGTCACCGGTAGCCAGAATTGTTTCTTAAATTTTGTTTCTTAAATTCTGGATGTACAGTGTTATGATCCCAGGTAGCCGAAAAACGAGTCTCCCCTTTGAGAATTATTCTATCAAGCCTGACCTGACTAGGAGGTCGGAAATACAGACATGAAGATTCATATGTAAAAATAATTGAGTAAATTTTACACGGAGTTTAAGATTATGAGCAGTGAATAAGAAAACAGATAAATGACTGGTTAGGAGATGTGGATAATTTGCTGGAGGCGTGAGACTCGCTTCTGGAGGGCTTTGACCTCACTTGAGGCCAGACATCGCAGGGGGAAAGCCGCGCTCCATTTGAGCTCCCGTCAGAAAGGAACCCCTAGTGATATATCTCCAAGAGAAGAGAAGTGTGCAGACGTGCCAGCTGTGGAATTGAGCTGAGAACGTTGTGGTCTCAAGTCCTGTACGGCGAGGAAAGTTTATTAAGCTGCCCAGAGACATTTTCG